>NW_026525136.1:30000-55000 GCF_943734705.1 Anopheles coustani | reverse complement strand
CACCATCAGACACTTGTTAGCCCTCCGATCCGTCATTCGGTGGGCCATCGCACGCTGGCCGGCCTCCTTAACGCGTTCAATCGCCTGTATTGTAGACCTGCCCTTTCTGAATCCATACTGAGACGGCGACAGGCGAGGGTGATCTGGGTCTTCCAGGTGTTCATTTAGGCGATCCAAGATCAGCCGCTCCAAGATCTTGCCTGATCCGTCGAGCATCCCAAGAGGCCGAAAGGATGACGGATCGCCCTGAGGTCTTCCGAACTTGGGTAGCAAAGCAAGTCGTTGTCGCTTCCAGTCAGCGGGAAAGGTGCATTGATCGAAGCACTCCTGGAACACGCGGCGGAACGTCTCCGTGTGCTCGCGAACAGCGACCCTCAGTGCCGCATTGATGATGCCATCGGGTCCCGGGGCCTTAGTGGGCACCATCCGCGCCGCGATCGCCAAGAGCTCCTCATCCGACACCTCCCTCACTGGCTCCTGCGTTGTCTGCCCCCAATCGACCAGATCCGGTGCAGGCCACTCAAAAGTGCCATGATCCGGGAAGAGTTCCGACACGACGTGCTGTAGAATCGCAGGATCTCGCTCCGGGGGGACGCGGCTACCCTTAAGGCGTGACGTTACTACCTTGTAGGCAGTGCCGAAGACGTTGTCCTCAGCTTCCGCAATCATCTCATCAAAGCTACGGTCCTTGCTTGCCTTGATGGCACGGGCGAGTTCCTTCTTACAGCTCCTGTGCCGTTCTCTGGCCAACTCTCGCTGTGCACCGGTTCCGGCGGTCAAAATCGCATCCTCAGATGACTTGCACTGCTCCCTGAGAAGGCCGATTTCCTGCGTCCACCAGTACATTTCCGGTCTCACCAAAAACTGCGCTGGCGGTGCCCTCTGCATCACCTCATCGCAGGCTCTAGTAAGTCCAGCGGTGAGAGTCGCCGGTGATACAGCCGCTTCGGTAAACCCGGAAGCCTGGAGCGCGATCTGGAAGGCTTCGGGATGGAATTGACGCAACTTCCATCTCGGTCCAATCTGCTCGCGTTGTCGCTGCCGGTCGCGATGCTGGTGCTGTTGTTGCGGTTGCCTCTGCTGGTGTGGTGAAGCGCTGCTGACTGGTGTCGCGGATACGCTGAATCTCACGTATCTGTGGTCACTGTTGGTGAAAGTGTCGAGCACCCGCCAGTCGTTACCGGGTTCAATGGCCGGACTGGCGAAGGACACGTCGACCACACTTTCAGTAGCACTGCCGTTGCCGACGAACGTGGGCACACTGCCGCGGTTCAAGATCGCCAGGTCGAGCTGGTCGACGACCTCGGCGAGATCTTCACCACGCGGCTTCGTCCTCGCGCTGCCCCATCGCACGTGCCAGGCATTGAAGTCGCCCGCCAAGACTACGAGGGGGTGTGCTCTGGCCTCGATATCGATCTCGTCGAGCAGCCGCTGGTAGTCCTCGTCCGTCCATCCCGGTGTTGGTGGGGCGTAGCAAGAGATGAAGGTCACCCCTGCCACCTGGACCGACACCAGTCCTACCCTACTTGCCCAGACTCGCTGTATGGGCAAGGCTCCGGTCGTAATAACAGCTGCCTTCGCTGTCGAGTCCACCGCCCAGTTCCCGTTATTGGGTGGAACACGGTAGATCTCCGACGCCAGCACAATGTCGATCCTTTGCTCCCGTGCGGTCTGGAGCATGAGATCTTGTGCTACCCTGCTGCGCGCCAAGTTGATCTGGAGGATCTTCAACCCAGCGTCACGCCCTCTAACAGTGGTGTTCGAAACTAGCGGGAACATGACGGCTGGCTACTTCCGCTGCAAACCGGTGAACCTGTCTGATGTTGTCCGGAACACGTAAGGCACTTGGGGCCCGAGCTGCACTCCTTGGCCTTGTGCTGCTTCGATCCGCACCGGAAGCAGCACTTGGAGTAGTCAGGGCCGGTGCACTCGCGAGAGCGGTGCCCCTTGCCAAAGCAGCGGTAGCAGAGCTGCTCTCCTGCAGGGACCGATGCGAGCGCCTGCACGACGCAACTCGTGTTCCCTATGGTGACCCGGAGACCGTCGAGAAGCTGGCACTGCCCGCGCGGCAGCTTGATATGGGCTTTCTGCAGCCCGTCGTACCGCCGCCACATCCGAACTGCCTCGCCCGGAACCGTTAGCCCCGCCTGTCGCTTAATCGCCGAAATCAAGTCGTCGACAGTCGCCAGCATGTCGATTCCTGTGATCGCGGCCGTCTGCTTGTCGACAAGGAGGTGGGCCACTCCATCCTCCTTGATGGCTTCGCTGACATCGGCCAGCACACTCTCGCAGTCCGTGTTCGGCTTCAGCCACAGCGACAGCTTCCGCTCCCCTGTGCGGCAAACCCTCGCCACGAACTGATCCACATTGGTCTTGGAACGCACTGCCTTGTATGTGTCGAGGAAGGCCTTGCCCTCGTTGGCCTCGAGGACGATCACCGCAGGCCTCTCCACTTTAGCAGCGCTCTTTCCCGCTTTCTGTGGTGCTGCTCTCTTGTCTCCCTTGGCCACGACTTTAGCAAAGGATGCTGGTTGCGCATGCACCTTGGTTGCCACAGCCGCTGCTTTCTTTACCTTCGGTTTTGGCTTTTCTGGAGCCATGGCCTGGGACAAGACGGCCTCGACCGGGATCTCGGGGACATCAGGCGTGATGACTTCGTTCATGCCCGTCGGTTCGCCCTCTTTTTTCTTGCCGCGCCTTGCCCGGGTCCGCTTTCGTTTGGGAGTGTCGCCAGGTGGATGCTGGCTTTGCCCAACAGCACTGGAGTCGACGACATGTTGTTGTTGCTGCTGCGTAGCTACCGCCAACTCTCCCATCGAGTGGAGTCCACTTTGGAGCAGCATAAGTTCTCTTTCGCTGGCTGCCGCACGCTCACGAAGGCTAATGTTGTCTCGCTTCAGCTCCTGATTTTCACGAGACAACAACTTCAGCTTTGTCTTCAGCTCCGCGTCGCCATCCTTTGCCGTCGCCCGGCCCGTCTCCATCTCGCTAACCTTAGCGAGGAGAGTCTCGACGGTTGCCCGGAGCTCCCTCAACTCGCTGCTGAGGCTTGCGATAGTCGGCTCCTGCTGCGGGACTTCGGCCACCTGCTGGACGACGGTTGAGTTCATCTCGTCCTCTTCGCTCTCCTCGGACAACTCCATATCACTGACTTGCAGGGCCATTCGCTGCAGCACTACCATTGGCCGAGTGGGCGCCGCTGTCGATGGCGCGATACTGCCTCCCTTTCGCGGCCGAGTCAGCGACAGCGCAGCCGATGGTGATGATGATGTCGTTGCTTCGTCCCTGTCGTCCTCCGTCGATGGTGCGGGAGCATCACAGGTGGACCGGAGCCTGGCCGACTTACGCGTCGAAGGCACCCCCGATGCCTGCTCCATTCCCTAGCACAGGGATAACTGGCTTGTGGCCGCCAAGCGTTCATAGCGACGTGGCTTTTTGATCCTTCGATGTCGGCTCTTCCTATCATTGCGAAGCAAAATTCACAAAGCGTAGGATTGTTCACCCTTTCAAGGGAACGTGAGCTAAGTTTAGACCGTCGTGAGACAGGTTAGTTTTACCCTACTGGTGTGCAAGTACTATCTCAATGGAATTCCTGTGCAGTACGAGAGGAACCACAGGTACGGACCAATGGCTCAATACTAGTCCGAGCGGACTTTGGTATGACGCTACGTCCGTCGGATTATGCCTGAACGCCTCTAAGGTCGTAACCGAACCAGGCTGGTAGTATATGTATAGGAGTCGTTAGCTAGATGGCTAATAACATCACGAGACCGGATTGAGTCTTCTATAGACTCTTTCCATTTATTGGAAACCCTCAAACTGAGCCTATCGCGAGTGCGCTCGCCGAAGTACCTGAAGTGGGAAAAGGCGTTGTGCTTGCCGATCTTCCAAGAATAGTTTCGACTCCTAAGACCACCCGAAAACGACGGGTTTGCAGGCTGGGCGCTACGCATTGAAGAGAGATGTACATTTCGATCCTTTCAGGCGACCCATGCTTGGTGGTTGTGTGCGGTGTGCTCCCCCCGGGGGGCACATGCGGCATACCGTGTGTGGACTAGTTGGACCCACCCTTGCGGTGGACCGACCGGTCAGTGGTGTTTGCGGGTTAACACATGCGAGCGTTGCGGCCCAGAGGCCTTACCGCCTTTCACTGCGGGTTCGTCAAGAACTTGGAGATGGTCGCAACGCATCGGGTCCTCCCGGGGTACTTGGTGTTTGGATGCTGGCTTGGTGATTAAACACTTGATATTCCATCTTCGGATGAATTTCGGGTGTCACCTGTTGCCTAAGACCACTTGCATGTTTAGCTCGCCGTGGGGTAGCAAGCGTTGTGATCTAATGGCCTTACCGGGCAAACACTTTCGGTTCGTCAAGGACTTGGAGTGCCGGGACGGGTTGGCGGATCCATCACTCTGAGTATGCCGGGTTGATACTTGGGGTTGGTTTGGTTTTGGTGACCCAATACTAGATGTACCATCTCGGTGGTATGTCAGTATCACCTATACTCCAGACCACTTGCATGGTTAGCAAGCGTTGTGATCTAATGGCCCAACCGGGCAAACACTTTGGGTTCGCAAGGACTTAGAGTGCCGGGACGGGTTGGCGGATCCAACACTCTGGGTACCTCCGGGTACTTGGGGTTGGTTGAGGACTTGGTGAACAAACACTTGATATACACTCTCCGGATGTACTTCGGGTGTCACCTGTTGTCCGAGACCACTTGCATGGTTAGCAAGCGTTGTGATTCAATGGCCCTACCGGGCAAACACTTTGGGTTCGCAAGGACTTGGAGTGCCGGGACGGGTTGGCGGATCCAACACTCTGGGTACCTCCGGGTACTTGGGGTTGGTTGAGGACTTGGTGAACAAACACTTGTTGTACACTCTCCGGATGTACTTCGGGTGTCACCTGTTGTCCGAGGCCACTTGCATGGTAGCAAGCGTTGTGATACAATGGCCCTACCGGGCAAACACTTTGGGTTCGCAAGGACTTGGAGTGCCGGGACGGGTTTGCGGATCCAACACTCTGGGTACCTCCGGGTACTTGGGGTTGGTTGAGGACTTGGTGAACAAACACTTGATATACACTCTTCGGATGTACTTCGGGTATCGCCTGTTGTCCGAGACCACTTGCATGGTTAGCAAGCGTTGTGGTCTAATGGCCCTACCGGGCAAACACTTTGGGTTCGCGAGGACTTAGAGTGCTGGTAGTGGTTGGCGGACCCAACACTCTGGGTACCTCCGGGTACTTGGGGTTGGTTGAGGACTTGGTGAACAAACACTTGTTGTACACTCTCCGGATGTACTTCGGGTGTCACCTGTTGTCCGAGACCACTTGCATGGTTAGCAAGCGTTGTGGTCTAATGGCCCTACCGGGCAAACACTTTATGTTCGCGAGGACTTGGAGTGCTGGTAGTGGTTGGCGGACCCAACACTCTGGGTACCTCCGGGTACTTGGGGTTGGTTGAGAACTTGGTGAAGATACCCCTGTCACCTTGTTCGAGGCCACTTGCATGGTAGCAAGCGTTGTGATACAATGGCCCTACCGGGCAAACACTTTGGGTTCGCAAGGACTTGGAGTGCTGGTAGTGGTTGGCGGATCCAACACTCTGGGTACCTCCGGGTACTTGGGGTTGGTTGAGGACTTGGTGAACAAACACTTGATATACACTCTTCGGATGTACTTCGGGTGTCACCTGTTGTCCGAGGCCACTTGCATGGTCAACGGTTGAGGTGGTAATGGCGGGTCGGTGCTGTAGGGTGCCGGCCTGTTGGCTGCCTTGGCCGGGTTGGTTGGTTAACACTTGATTGAGCTTGCACCCGAGGGTAATGGCACTTGAAGGTGGGTACCGGCCGGCTGACCTGGTGTGATGGTTGGTTGGTGAACACTTGGCGGTACTTGCACTTGGCTGTGCTTGGACTTGAAGGTGGGATCCGGCTGGCCTAGGCCATTGGTGGTTGGTTGGTGGGTTAGCCCTTAGCTGGGCTGGCTGGCTGGCTGGCCATCGGTGGTGTGGTGTGGTGTGTGGAGTCGAGCATCGTGCGCCGTTGCCTTCTTCGGAGTGTTGTGGGTACGCAAGTGCTTGCAGTGCAAAGAGGTTGGTGATGGAGTGACATTGCCTTCACCATGGAGTTGCGGGTACTTAGGTACTTGCAAGGAGATGGTGGTATGGTGGTGTTGCGTGTGTGGTGTTCGATTAGAAAGATATAATTTCTAAGTCCGGATTAGTGCTGTCAGTGGGGCCCCCGCTAACAGGTCCTGCACGGCCACCGTGGGGCTTGACTTGGCGCTATTCCGGACTTGGGGCGATCACGATGTCCCCGTGCGGGACTTAGAAGATGGAAGAACACAAGTACCCTTATCCCATGACTTGTGAGCGATTGGCATACGATACCACATGAAGAGAAAAATTGGCTAAGTCCCGGATCCATATTATATGAACAGAATAATCGGCTAAGTCCCGGATCCATATTATATGAAGAGAAATATCGGCTAAGTCCAGGATCCATATTATATGAAACGAAAAATCGGCTAAGTCCAGGATCCATATATAATAACCTAATAATCGGCTAAGTCCCGGATCCATATTATATGAAGAGAAAAATCGGCTAAGTCCAGGATCCATATATAATAACCTAATAATCGGCTAAGTCCAGGATCCATATATAATAACCTAATAACAGGCTAAGTCCAGGATCCATATTATATGAAGAGAAAAATCGGCTAAGTCCGAGATTGGGTCTGTCAGACATACACTTTCAAGATACCACACAAGCAAGCAAGATGGCCTAGTGATGGAACCATATAATATGAAGAGAAAAATCGGCTAAGTCCGAGATTGGGTCTGTCGGAAATACACTATCAAGTTACCACACAAGCAAGCAAGATGGCCTAATGATGGATCCATATGATATGAAGAGAAAAATCGGCTAAGTCCAGGATCCATATAATATGAAGAGAAAAATCGGCTAAGTCCCAGATTGGGTCTGTCAGAAATACACTTCCAAGTTACCACACAAGCAAGCAAGATGGCCTAGTGATGGATCCATATGATATGAAGAGAAAAATCGGCTAAGTCCAGGATCCATATAATATGAAGAGAAAAATCGGCTAAGTCCCAGATTGGGTCTGTCAGAAATACACTTCCAAGTTACCACACAAGCAAGCAAGATGGCCTAGTGATGGATCCATATGATATGAAGAGAAAAATCGGCTAAGTCCCAGATTGGGTCTGTCAGAAATACACATCCAAGTTACCACACAAGCAAGCAAGATGGCCTAGTGATGGATCCATATGATATGAAGAGAAAAATCGGCTAAGTCCAGGATCCATATAATATGAAGAGAAAAATCGGCTAAGTCCCAGATTGGGTCTGTCAGAAATACACTTCCAAGTTACCACACAAGCAAGCAAGATGGCCTAGTGATGGATCCATATGATATGAAGAGAAAAATCGGCTAAGTCCAGGATCCATATAATATGAAGAGAAAAATCGGCTAAGTCCCAGATTGGGTCTGTCAGAAATACACTTCCAAGTTACCACACAAGCAAGCAAGATGGCCTAGTGATGGATCCATATGATATGAAGAGAAAAATCGGCTAAGTCCAGGATCCATATAATATGAAGAGAAAAATCGGCTAAGTCCCAGATTGGGTCTGTCAGAAATACACTTCCAAGTTACCACACAAGCAAGCAAGATGGCCTAGTGATGGATCCATATGATATGAAGAGAAAAATCGGCTAAGTCCCAGATTGGGTCTGTCAGACATACACTATCAAGTTACCACACAAGCAAGCAAGATGGCCTAGTGATGGATCCATATGATATGAAGAGAAAAATCGGCTAAGTCCAGGATCCATATAATATGAAGAGAAAAATCGGCTAAGTCCCAGATTGGGTCTGTCAGAAATACACTTCCAAGTTACCACACAAGCAAGCAAGATGGCCTAGTGATGGATCCATATGATATGAAGAGAAAAATCGGCTAAGTCCAGGATCCATATAATATGAAGAGAAAAATCGGCTAAGTCCCAGATTGGGTCTGTCAGAAATACACTTCCAAGTTACCACACAAGCAAGCAAGATGGCCTAGTGATGGATCCATATGATATGAAGAGAAAAATCGGCTAAGTCCAGGATCCATATAATATGAAGAGAAAAATCGGCTAAGTCCCAGATTGGGTCTGTCAGAAATACACTTCCAAGTTACCACACAAGCAAGCAAGATGGCCTAGTGATGGATCCATATGATATGAAGAGAAAAATCGGCTAAGTCCAGGATCCATATAATATGAAGAGAAAAATCGGCTAAGTCCCAGATTGGGTCTGTCAGAAATACACTTCCAAGTTACCACACAAGCAAGCAAGATGGCCTAGTGATGGATCCATATGATATGAAGAGAAAAATCGGCTAAGTCCCAGATTGGGTCTGTCAGACATACACTATCAAGTTACCACACAAGCAAGCAAGATGGCCTAGTGATGGATCCATATGATATGAAGAGAAAAATCGGCTAAGTCCAGGATCCATATAATATGAAGAGAAAAATCGGCTAAGTCCCAGATTGGGTCTGTCAGAAATACACTTCCAAGTTACCACACAAGCAAGCAAGATGGCCTAGTGATGGATCCATATGATATGAAGAGAAAAATCGGCTAAGTCCAGGATCCATATAATATGAAGAGAAAAATCGGCTAAGTCCCAGATTGGGTCTGTCAGAAATACACTTCCAAGTTACCACACAAGCAAGCAAGATGGCCTAGTGATGGATCCATATGATATGAAGAGAAAAATCGGCTAAGTCCAGGATCCATATAATATGAAGAGAAAAATCGGCTAAGTCCCAGATTGGGTCTGTCAGAAATACACTTCCAAGTTACCACACAAGCAAGCAAGATGGCCTAGTGATGGATCCATATGATATGAAGAGAAAAATCGGCTAAGTCCAGGATCCATATAATATGAAGAGAAAAATCGGCTAAGTCCCAGATTGGGTCTGTCAGAAATACACTTCCAAGTTACCACACAAGCAAGCAAGATGGCCTAGTGATGGATCCATATGATATGAAGAGAAAAATCGGCTAAGTCCCAGATTGGGTCTGTCAGACATACACTATCAAGTTACCACACAAGCAAGCAAGATGGCCTAGTGATGGATCCATATGATATGAAGAGAAAAATCGGCTAAGTCCAGGATCCATATAATATGAAGAGAAAAATCGGCTAAGTCCCAGATTGGGTCTGTCAGAAATACACTTCCAAGTTACCACACAAGCAAGCAAGATGGCCTAGTGATGGATCCATATGATATGAAGAGAAAAATCGGCTAAGTCCAGGATCCATATAATATGAAGAGAAAAATCGGCTAAGTCCCAGATTGGGTCTGTCAGAAATACACTTCCAAGTTACCACACAAGCAAGCAAGATGGCCTAGTGATGGATCCATATGATATGAAGAGAAAAATCGGCTAAGTCCAGGATCCATATAATATGAAGAGAAAAATCGGCTAAGTCCCAGATTGGGTCTGTCAGAAATACACTTCCAAGTTACCACACAAGCAAGCAAGATGGCCTAGTGATGGATCCATATGATATGAAGAGAAAAATCGGCTAAGTCCAGGATCCATATAATATGAAGAGAAAAATCGGCTAAGTCCCAGATTGGGTCTGTCAGAAATACACTTCCAAGTTACCACACAAGCAAGCAAGATGGCCTAGTGATGGATCCATATGATATGAAGAGAAAAATCGGCTAAGTCCCAGATTGGGTCTGTCAGACATACACTATCAAGTTACCACACAAGCAAGCAAGATGGCCTAGTGATGGATCCATATGATATGAAGAGAAAAATCGGCTAAGTCCAGGATCCATATAATATGAAGAGAAAAATCGGCTAAGTCCCAGATTGGGTCTGTCAGAAATACACTTCCAAGTTACCACACAAGCAAGCAAGATGGCCTAGTGATGGATCCATATGATATGAAGAGAAAAATCGGCTAAGTCCAGGATCCATATAATATGAAGAGAAAAATCGGCTAAGTCCCAGATTGGGTCTGTCAGAAATACACTTCCAAGTTACCACACAAGCAAGCAAGATGGCCTAGTGATGGATCCATATGATATGAAGAGTCCGAGATGCCTTTAAGTAGGGATGCTGTATTGAGATGGGAGATGTAGGAGATCAAGATTCATCTCCATGCAGCATCCCTATCATCTCGCAGCATCCTAACATATGAATTTCTTAGAATTTATGAAAAATCGACTAAGTCCAAGATGCCTTTAAGTAGGGATGCTGTATTAATATGGGAGATGAAGAAGATCAAGATTCTTCTCCATGCAGCATCCCATTCATCTAGCAGCATCCAAACATATGTTTTTCTTAGAATTTATGAAAAATCGACTAAGTCCGAGATGCCTTTAAGTAGGGATGCTGTATTAAGATGGGAGATGTAGAAGGTCAAGATTCATCTCCATGCAGCATCCGATTCATCTCCCAGCATCCTAACATATGAATTTCTTAGAATTTATGAAAAATCGACTAAGTCCGAGATGCCTTTAAGTAGGGATGCTGTATTGAGATGGGAGATGTAGGAGATCAAGATTCATCTCCATGCAGCATCCCTATCATCTCGCAGCATCCTAACATATGAATTTCTTAGAATTTATGAAAAATCGACTAAGTCCGAGATGCCTTTAAGTAGGGATGCTGTATTAAGATGGGAGATGAAGAAGATCAAGATTTATCTCCATGCAGCATCCCATTCATCTCGCAGCATCCAAACATATGTTTTTCTTAGAATTTATGAAAAATCGACTAAGTCCGAGATGCCTTTAAGTAGGGATGCTGTATTAATATGGGAGATGAAGAAGATCAATATTCATCTCCATGCAGCATCCCATTATTCTCCCAGCATCCTTACTTATGTTTTTCTAGGAACTTATGAAAAATCGACTAAGTCCGAGATGCCTTTAAGTAGGGATGCTGTATTGAGATGGGAGATGTAGGAGATCAAGATTTATCTCCATGCAGCATCCGATTCATCTCCCAGCATCCTAACATATGTTTTTCTAAGAATTTATGAAAAATCGACTAAGTCCGAGATGCCATTAAGTAGGGATGCTGTATTAAGATGGGAGATGAAGAAGATCAAGATTCATCTCCATGCAGCATCCAATTCATCTCGCAGCATCCTAACATATGTTTTTCTTAGAATTTATGAAAAATTGACTAAGTCCGAGATGCCTTTAAGTAGGGATGCTGTATTAATATGGGAGATGAAGAAGATCAATATTCATCTCCATGCAGCATCCCATTCATCTAGCAGCATCCAAACATATGTTTTTCTTAGAATTTATGAAAAATCGACTAAGTCCGAGATGCCTTTAAGTAGGGATGCTGTATTAAGATGGGAGATGTAGAAGGTCAAGATTCATCTCCATGCAGCATCCGATTCATCTCCCAGCATCCTAACATATGAATTTCTTAGAATTTATGAAAAATCGACTAAGTCCGAGATGCCTTTAAGTAGGGATGCTGTATTGAGATGGGAGATGTAGGAGATCAAGATTCATCTCCATGCAGCATCCCTATCATCTCGCAGCATCCTAACATATGAATTTCTTAGAATTTATGAAAAATCGACTAAGTCCGAGATGCCTTTAAGTAGGGATACTGTATTAAGATGGGAGATGAAGAAGATCAAGATTTATCTCCATGCAGCATCCCATTCATCTCGCAGCATCCAAACATATGTTTTTCTTAGAATTTATGAAAAATCGACTAAGTCCGAGATGCCTTTAAGTAGGGATGCTGTATTAATATGGGAGATGAAGAAGATCAATATTCATCTCCATGCAGCATCCCATTATTCTCCCAGCATCCTTACTTATGTTTTTCTAGGAACTTATGAAAAATCGACTAAGTCCGAGATGCCTTTAAGTAGGGATGCTGTATTGAGATGGGAGATGTAGGAGATCAAGATTTATCTCCATGCAGCATCCGATTCATCTCCCAGCATCCTAACATATGTTTTTCTAAGAATTTATGAAAAATCGACTAAGTCCGAGATGCCATTAAGTAGGGATGCTGTATTAAGATGGGAGATGAAGAAGATCAAGATTCATCTCCATGCAGCATCCAATTCATCTCGCAGCATCCTAACATATGTTTTTCTTAGAATTTATGAAAAATTGACTAAGTCCGAGATGCCTTTAAGTAGGGATGCTGTATTAATATGGGAGATGAAGAAGATCAATATTCATCTCCATGCAGCATCCCATTCATCTCGCAGCATCCTAACATATGTTTTTCTTAGAATTTATGAAAAATCGACTAAGTCCGAGATGCCTTTAAGTAGGGATGCTGTATTAAGATGGGAGATGTAGAAGGTCAAGATTCATCTCCATGCAGCATCCGATTCATCTCCCAGCATCCTAACATATGAATTTCTTAGAATTTATGAAAAATCGACTAAGTCCGAGATGCCTTTAAGTAGGGATGCTGTATTGAGATGGGAGATGTAGGAGATCAATATTCATCTCCATGCAGCATCCCATTATTCTCCCAGCATCCTAACATATGTTTTTCTTAGAATTTATGAAAAATCGACTAAGTCCGAGATGCCTTTAAGTAGGGATGCTGTATTAAGATGGGAGATGAAGAAGATCAAGATTTATCTCCATGCAGCATCCCATTCATCTCGCAGCATCCTAACATATGTTTTTCTTAGAATTTATGAAAAATCGACTAAGTCCGAGATGCCTTTAAGTAGGGATGCTGTATTAAGATGAGAGATGAAGAAGATCAAGCTTTATCTCCATGCAGCATCCGATTCATCTCCCAGCATCCTAACATATGAATTTCTTAGAATTTATGAAAAATCGACTAAGTCCGAGATGCCTTTAAGTAGGGATGCTGTATTGAGATGGGAGATGTAGGAGATCAATATTCATCTCCATGCAGCATCCCATTATTCTCCCAGCATCCTAACATATGTTTTTCTTAGAATTTATGAAAAATCGACTAAGTCCGAGATGCCTTTAAGTAGGGATGCTGTATTAAGATGGGAGATGAAGAAGATCAATATTCATCTCCATGCAGCATCCCATTCATCTCGCAGCATCCTAACATATGTTTTTCTTAGAATTTATGAAAAATCGACTAAGTCCGAGATGCCTTTAAGTAGGGATGCTGTATTAAGATGGGAGATGTAGAAGGTCAAGATTCATCTCCATGCAGCATCCGATTCATCTCCCAGCATCCTAACATATGAATTTCTTAGAATTTATGAAAAATCGACTAAGTCCGAGATGCCTTTAAGTAGGGATGCTGTATTGAGATGGGAGATGTAGGAGATCAATATTCATCTCCATGCAGCATCCCATTATTCTCCCAGCATCCTTACTTATGTTTTTCTAGGAACTTATGAAAAATCGACTAAGTCCGAGATGCCTTTAAGTAGGGATGCTGTATTGAGATGGGAGATGTAGGAGATCAAGATTTATCTCCATGCAGCATCCGATTCATCTCCCAGCATCCTAACATATGTTTTTCTAAGAATTTATGAAAAATCGACTAAGTCCGAGATGCCATTAAGCAGGGATGCTGTATAAAGATGGGAGATGAAGAAGATCAAGATTCATCTCCATGCAGCATCCCATTTATCTCGCAGCATTCTAACATATGTTTTTCTTAGAATTTATGAAAAATCGATTAAGTCCGAGAAGCCTCTAAGTAGGGATGCTGTATTAAGATGGGAGATGAAGAGGATCAAGATTCATCTTCTTGCAGCATCCCATTCATCTCGCAGCATCCTAACATATGTTTTTCTTAGAATTTATGAAAAATCGACTAAGTCCGAGATGCCTCTAAGTAGGGATGCTGTATTAAGATGGGAGATGAAGAAGATCAAGATTCATCTCCATGCAGCATCCCATTCATCTCGCAGCATCCAAACATATGTTTTTCTTAGAATTTATGAAAAATCGACTAAGTCCGAGATGCCTTTAAGTAGGGATGCTGTATTAATATGGGAGATGAAGAAGATCAATATTCATCTCCATGCAGCATCCCATTATTCTCCCAGCATCCTTACTTATGTTTTTCTAGGAACTTATGAAAAATCGACTAAGTCCGAGATGCCTTTAAGTAGGGATGCTGTATTGAGATGGGAGATGTAGGAGATCAAGATTTATCTCCATGCAGCATCCGATTCATCTCCCAGCATCCTAACATATGTTTTTCTAAGAATTTATGAAAAATCGACTAAGTCCGAGATGCCATTAAGTAGGGATGCTGTATTAAGATGGGAGATGAAGAAGATCAAGATTCATCTCCATGCAGCATCCAATTCATCTCGCAGCATCCTAACATATGTTTTTCTTAGAATTTATGAAAAATTGACTAAGTCCGAGATGCCTTTAAGTAGGGATGCTGTATTAATATGGGAGATGAAGAAGATCAATATTCATCTCCATGCAGCATCCCATTCATCTAGCAGCATCCAAAGATATGTTTTTCTTAGAATTTATGAAAAATCGACTAAGTCCGAGATGCCTTTAAGTAGGGATGCTGTATTGAGATGGGAGATGTAGGAGATCAATATTCATCTCCATGCAGCATCCCATTATTCTCCCAGCATCCTAACATATGTTTTTCTTAGAATTTATGAAAAATCGACTAAGTCCGAGATGCCTTTAAGTAGGGATGCTGTATTAAGATGGGAGATGAAGAAGATCAAGATTTATCTCCATGCAGCATCCCATTCATCTCGCAGCATCCTAACATATGTTTTTCTTAGAATTTATGAAAAATCGACTAAGTCCGAGATGCCTTTAAGTAGGGATGCTGTATTAAGATGAGAGATGAAGAAGATCAAGCTTTATCTCCATGCAGCATCCCATTCATCTCCAAGCATCCTAACATATGTTTTTCTTAGAATTTAAGAAAAATCTACTAAGTCCGAGATGCCTTTAAGTAGGGATGCAGTATTAATATGGGAGATGAAGAAGATCAATATTCATCTCCATGCAGCATCCCATTATTCTCCCAGCATCCTTACTTATGTTTTTCTAGGAACTTATGAAAAATCGACTAAGTCCGAGATGCCTTTAAGTAGGGATGCTGTATTGAGATGGGAGATGTAGGAGATCAAGATTCATCTCCATGCAGCATCCCTATCATCTCGCAGCATCCTAACATATGAATTTCTTAGAATTTATGAAAAATCGACTAAGTCCAAGATGCCTTTAAGTAGGGATGCTGTATTAATATGGGAGATGAAGAAGATCAAGATTCTTCTCCATGCAGCATCCCATTCATCTAGCAGCATCCAAACATATGTTTTTCTTAGAATTTATGAAAAATCGACTAAGTCCGAGATGCCTTTAAGTAGGGATGCTGTATTAAGATGGGAGATGTAGAAGGTCAAGATTCATCTCCATGCAGCATCCGATTCATCTCCCAGCATCCTAACATATGAATTTCTTAGAATTTATGAAAAATCGACTAAGTCCGAGATGCCTTTAAGTAGGGATGCTGTATTGAGATGGGAGATGTAGGAGATCAAGATTCATCTCCATGCAGCATCCCTATCATCTCGCAGCATCCTAACATATGAATTTCTTAGAATTTATGAAAAATCGACTAAGTCCGAGATGCCTTTAAGTAGGGATGCTGTATTAAGATGGGAGATGAAGAAGATCAAGATTTATCTCCATGCAGCATCCCATTCATCTCGCAGCATCCAAACATATGTTTTTCTTAGAATTTATGAAAAATCGACTAAGTCCGAGATGCCTTTAAGTAGGGATGCTGTATTAATATGGGAGATGAAGAAGATCAATATTCATCTCCATGCAGCATCCCATTATTCTCCCAGCATCCTTACTTATGTTTTTCTAGGAACTTATGAAAAATCGACTAAGTCCGAGATGCCTTTAAGTAGGGATGCTGTATTGAGATGGGAGATGTAGGAGATCAAGATTTATCTCCATGCAGCATCCGATTCATCTCCCAGCATCCTAACATATGTTTTTCTAAGAATTTATGAAAAATCGACTAAGTCCGAGATGCCATTAAGTAGGGATGCTGTATTAAGATGGGAGATGAAGAAGATCAAGATTCATCTCCATGCAGCATCCAATTCATCTCGCAGCATCCTAACATATGTTTTTCTTAGAATTTATGAAAAATTGACTAAGTCCGAGATGCCTTTAAGTAGGGATGCTGTATTAATATGGGAGATGAAGAAGATCAATATTCATCTCCATGCAGCATCCCATTCATCTAGCAGCATCCAAACATATGTTTTTCTTAGAATTTATGAAAAATCGACTAAGTCCGAGATGCCTTTAAGTAGGGATGCTGTATTAAGATGGGAGATGTAGAAGGTCAAGATTCATCTCCATGCAGCATCCGATTCATCTCCCAGCATCCTAACATATGAATTTCTTAGAATTTATGAAAAATCGACTAAGTCCGAGATGCCTTTAAGTAGGGATGCTGTATTGAGATGGGAGATGTAGGAGATCAAGATTCATCTCCATGCAGCATCCCTATCATCTCGCAGCATCCTAACATATGAATTTCTTAGAATTTATGAAAAATCGACTAAGTCCGAGATGCCTTTAAGTAGGGATACTGTATTAAGATGGGAGATGAAGAAGATCAAGATTTATCTCCATGCAGCATCCCATTCATCTCGCAGCATCCAAACATATGTTTTTCTTAGAATTTATGAAAAATCGACTAAGTCCGAGATGCCTTTAAGTAGGGATGCTGTATTAATATGGGAGATGAAGAAGATCAATATTCATCTCCATGCAGCATCCCATTATTCTCCCAGCATCCTTACTTATGTTTTTCTAGGAACTTATGAAAAATCGACTAAGTCCGAGATGCCTTTAAGTAGGGATGCTGTATTGAGATGGGAGATGTAGGAGATCAAGATTTATCTCCATGCAGCATCCGATTCATCTCCCAGCATCCTAACATATGTTTTTCTAAGAATTTATGAAAAATCGACTAAGTCCGAGATGCCATTAAGTAGGGATGCTGTATTAAGATGGGAGATGAAGAAGATCAAGATTCATCTCCATGCAGCATCCAATTCATCTCGCAGCATCCTAACATATGTTTTTCTTAGAATTTATGAAAAATTGACTAAGTCCGAGATGCCTTTAAGTAGGGATGCTGTATTAATATGGGAGATGAAGAAGATCAATATTCATCTCCATGCAGCATCCCATTCATCTCGCAGCATCCTAACATATGTTTTTCTTAGAATTTATGAAAAATCGACTAAGTCCGAGATGCCTTTAAGTAGGGATGCTGTATTAAGATGGGAGATGTAGAAGGTCAAGATTCATCTCCATGCAGCATCCCATTAATCTCCCAGCATCCTAACATATGAATTTCTTAGAATTTATGAAAAATCGACTAAGTCCGAGATGCCTTTAAGTAGGGATGCTGTATTGAGATGGGAGATGTAGGAGATCAATATTCATCTCCATGCAGCATCCCATTATTCTCCCAGCATCCTAACATATGTTTTTCTTAGAATTTATGAAAAATCGACTAAGTCCGAGATGCCTTTAAGTAGGGATGCTGTATTAAGATGGGAGATGAAGAAGATCAAGATTTATCTCCATGCAGCATCCCATTCATCTCGCAGCATCCTAACATATGTTTTTCTTAGAATTTATGAAAAATCGACTAAGTCCGAGATGCCTTTAAGTAGGGATGCTGTATTAAGATGAGAGATGAAGAAGATCAAGCTTTATCTCCATGCAGCATCCGATTCATCTCCCAGCATCCTAACATATGAATTTCTTAGAATTTATGAAAAATCGACTAAGTCCGAGATGCCTTTAAGTAGGGATGCTGTATTGAGATGGGAGATGTAGGAGATCAATATTCATCTCCATGCAGCATCCCATTATTCTCCCAGCATCCTAACATATGTTTTTCTTAGAATTTATGAAAAATCGACTAAGTCCGAGATGCCTTTAAGTAGGGATGCTGTATTAAGATGGGAGATGAAGAAGATCAATATTCATCTCCATGCAGCATCCCATTCATCTCGCAGCATCCTAACATATGTTTTTCTTAGAATTTATGAAAAATCGACTAAGTCCGAGATGCCTTTAAGTAGGGATGCTGTATTAAGATGGGAGATGTAGAAGGTCAAGATTCATCTCCATGCAGCATCCGATTCATCTCCCAGCATCCTAACATATGAATTTCTTAGAATTTATGAAAAATCGACTAAGTCCGAGATGCCTTTAAGTAGGGATGCTGTATTGAGATGGGAGATGTAGGAGATCAATATTCATCTCCATGCAGCATCCCATTATTCTCCCAGCATCCTTACTTATGTTTTTCTAGGAACTTATGAAAAATCGACTAAGTCCGAGATGCCTTTAAGTAGGGATGCTGTATTGAGATGGGAGATGTAGGAGATCAAGATTTATCTCCATGCAGCATCCGATTCATCTCCCAGCATCCTAACATATGTTTTTCTAAGAATTTATGAAAAATCGACTAAGTCCGAGATGCCATTAAGCAGGGATGCTGTATAAAGATGGGAGATGAAGAAGATCAAGATTCATCTCCATGCAGCATCCCATTTATCTCGCAGCATTCTAACATATGTTTTTCTTAGAATTTATGAAAAATCGATTAAGTCCGAGAAGCCTCTAAGTAGGGATGCTGTATTAAGATGGGAGATGAAGAGGATCAAGATTCATCTTCTTGCAGCATCCCATTCATCTCGCAGCATCCTAACATATGTTTTTCTTAGAATTTATGAAAAATCGACTAAGTCCGAGATGCCTCTAAGTAGGGATGCTGTATTAAGATGGGAGATGAAGAAGATCAAGATTCATCTCCATGCAGCATCCCATTCATCTCGCAGCATCCAAACATATGTTTTTCTTAGAATTTATGAAAAATCGACTAAGTCCGAGATGCCTTTAAGTAGGGATGCTGTATTAATATGGGAGATGAAGAAGATCAATATTCATCTCCATGCAGCATCCCATTATTCTCCCAGCATCCTTACTTATGTTTTTCTAGGAACTTATGAAAAATCGACTAAGTCCGAGATGCCTTTAAGTAGGGATGCTGTATTGAGATGGGAGATGTAGGAGATCAAGATTTATCTCCATGCAGCATCCGATTCATCTCCCAGCATCCTAACATATGTTTTTCTAAGAATTTATGAAAAATCGACTAAGTCCGAGATGCCATTAGGTAGGGATGCTGTATTAAGATGGGAGATGAAGAAGATCAAGATTCATCTCCATGCAGCATCCAATTCATCTCGCAGCATCCTAACATATGTTTTTCTTAGAATTTATGAAAAATTGACTAAGTCCGAGATGCCTTTAAGTAGGGATGCTGTATTAATATGGGAGATGAAGAAGATCAATATTCATCTCCATGCAGCATCCCATTCATCTAGCAGCATCCAAACATATGTTTTTCTTAGAATTTATGAAAAATCGACTAAGTCCGAGATGCCTTTAAGTAGGGATGCTGTATTGAGATGGGAGATGTAGGAGATCAATATTCATCTCCATGCAGCATCCCATTATTCTCCCAGCATCCTAACATATGTTTTTCTTAGAATTTATGAAAAATCGACTAAGTCCGAGATGCCTTTAAGTAGGGATGCTGTATTAAGATGGGAGATGAAGAAGATCAAGATTTATCTCCATGCAGCATCCCATTCATCTCGCAGCATCCTAACATATGTTTTTCTTAGAATTTATGAAAAATCGACTAAGTCCGAGATGCCTTTAAGTAGGGATGCTGTATTAAGATGAGAGATGAAGAAGATCAAGCTTTATCTCCATGCAGCATCCCATTCATCTCCAAGCATCCTAACATATGTTTTTCTTAGAATTTAAGAAAAATCTACTAAGTCCGAGATGCCTTTAAGTAGGGATGCAGTATTAATATGGGAGATGAAGAAGATCAATATTCATCTCCATGCAGCATCCCATTATTCTCCCAGCATCCTTACTTATGTTTTTCTAGGAACTTATGAAAAATCGACTAAGTCCGAGATGCCTTTAAGTAGGGATGCTGTATTGAGATGGGAGATGTAGGAGATCAAGATTCATCTCCATGCAGCATCCCATTCATCTCGCAGCATCCTAACATATGAATTTCTATGAATTTATGAAAAATCGACCAAGTCCGAGATGCCTTTAAGTAGGGATGCTGTATTAAGATGGGAGATGTAGGAGATCAAGATTCATCTCCATGCAGCATCCCATTCATCTCGCAGCATCCTAACATATGAATTTCTATGAATTTATGAAAAATCGACTAAGTCCGAGATGGCTTTAAGTAGGGATGCTGTATTGAGATGAGAGATGTAGGAGATCAAGATTCATCTCCATGCAGCATCCCATTCATCTCCCAGCATCCTAACATATGAATTTCTTAGAATTTATGAAAAATCGACTAAGTCCGAGATGCCTTTAAGTAGGGATGCTGTATTGAGATGAGAGATGAAGAAGATCAAGATTCATCTCCATGCGGCATCCCATACATCTCGCAGCATCGTAACATATGTTTTTCTTAGAATTTATGAAAAATCGACTAAGTCCGAGATGCCTTTAAGCAGGGATGCTGTATTAAGACCGGAGATGGAGAAGATCAAGATTCATCTCCATGCAGCATCCCATTCATCTCGCAACATCCTAACATATGAATTTCTATGAATTTATGAAAAATCGACTAAGTCCGAGATGGCTTTAAGTAGGAATGCTGTATTGAGATGAGAGATGTAGGAGATCAAGATTCATCTCCATGCAGCATCTCATTCATCTCCCAGCATCCTAACATATGAATTTCTTAGAATTTATGAAAAATCGACTAAGTCCGAGATGCCTTTAAGTAGGGATGCTGTATTAAGATGGGAGATGAAGAAGATCAAGATTCATCTCCATGCAGCATCCCATTCATCTCCCAGCATCCTAACATATGAATTTCTATGAATTTATGAAAAATTGCCAACTTGCCGTTATTCTTGGTCCAATTCCCATTTCATTCGTTTTTGGACCCATTTTGCTATATGTTTCACTAATAGCTTCGGCCATGGACAAGCTGATTTTCGATTGGTATTTTTCCTTGATAGTCCCACTCAAGACCATTCCAAAACACACCGCAGCTTGTCGCTCGGTGGCAAACTGACCAAGTTATAATTCATGAAAGGTACCTCAACTTGGCACACCACGTGGTCGGCCCAAACCATAAACCAACCAAACGACCGACTTGGAGCACCCTGACCGGGTTGGCCCCATATAATAAAAGTTGCGTCTCTACACGCCCAACTTATGAATATTCTACGCCAAGTCGCTATCTCTTACCGGTAAGCCGGTATTCACCTTCCAAGGGTGATTTTGGTCAAGCGCCATTTCCTGCGACTTGGTCCCCGAATTGGACCATCATCACCTAATATCTCCGTGGTCTTTCAACTCAGCCTCATGAAACTTTCAGGGTAGATAGGTCTCCCCAAGACCTTTCCAACGGTGAGCCGTTTGCCTCGCTCGGCCATCTACAGCCGAAGTTATTAATGGTACTTGGTACCTTACCCTGTTTTTTCCATACTTGTTCGTACTTGGGTACAAACTTTGGATCGCCCATATCTCCACTTTGGAGGCCAGCCAGCACCTTGGCCCCATATACTTTTTTGTTGGTGATACCATGCACCAAATATAATTGTTCTACGCAAGCTTGCTATCTCTTCTCCAACTTGCGGTTATTTTTGACTCAAGTCCCATTTCCATAGTTTTTGGTACCAATTTGCTCTATGTTTCGCTAATAGCTTCGCCCAAGGACTTTGTGATTTTTTGTTCGCATTTTTCCTAAATAGTCCCACTCAAGACTATTCCAAATCACACCATAGCTTGTCGCTCAGTGCCATACAGCCAGAGTTTTAATTCATGAAAGGTACATCACCTTGGTACACCACGTGGTCGGTCCAAACCATCAACCAACCATATGACCGACTTCGAGTCGAGCTAGCGGCTAGGCCCCGTATAATTAAATGCGTGTCTTGATGCGGGCTACTGACGGTCTGAACAATGTAGCTCGCTAGCTCGTCTCTAAACTTGTGTTTTGGTCGAATATTGGGTGTTCATGTACCACTTCGGGTAACATGGACTTTGGTGCAACTTTACCACTTGTGCACTTAATAACTTCCCGGTCATTCAAGTCTTTGCCTTCATACTTTCAGGGTAGTTAGGTCTCGTCGAGACCTTTCCATACATATGCCAAACTCATCGATCGGACATCTATAGCCCGAGTTATTCGCGGTACACCGTACCTTACCCTGTTTTTTCCTCAATTGGGTACAAACCTTGGAACACCCATATCGCCCCTTTAGAGACTAGCTGGCACGTTGGCCTCATATAATGATAAGTGCACCTCAACTAGGGCTACTGACGGTCAGAACATTTCAACTTGCTAGCTCGGGCCCACACTTGTGTTTTTCTCGAATATATGGTTCAAGTGTGCCACTTTGGGCACTTTTGGACATTTTGTCCCCACACAACTTTCTTGCCTTGGTAGATAGGGTCTTGTGATCTTGGGCAAAAAGATGCACCAAGATATAGTCTAACTTTCGTTCTTGTACCGCAAAGCGCTATCTCAAACACCCGAGGAGATAGAAAGTGATTATGTTCGGTATATCGGTCTTCCATGGCCTACTATGGTAAGCCCCTGCAGGTATGCAACCGAAGGTGCTTGGTACATGTATTTGGTGCAAAATCGGTGCAAAGTAGGTGTTTCCTTGATCGGGCTATAACTTTCTTGGTTGATGTTGGATTGCTTTGCGGTCTTCGGGGGATAGTTAGGGAACATGTTGGCCAACATTTTCTTATTCCTCAGCCTGGCCGTACCTCCTACCGTCTAGGCGGTATTCATGCTCTAAGTTGGAACTTGTGTTCCTTCGGGCAACTTTTCTGACTTTGACGCTTAATATCTTCCGTTCATATGCAGTCTAAGCTCTGCAACTCTCAGGAAAGCTAGTACTACTCATTTCCTTTCCATATCAGTCTTTGGCTTGTCGATCCAATGTCTACAGCCTTAGTTATTCACGTTCCCTGTGAAGGTAGGTTTTTGCCCATTTTCCAGTTCATGTGGTAACATTCCCGGACTTTGCCGGCTTTCTCTTCATGTGGTAACTTGCTTGCTTGTGTGGTAACTTGGAAGTGTATGTCTGACAGACCCAATCTCGGACTTAGCCGATTTTTTCTCTTCATATCATATGGATCCATCACTAGGCCATCTTGCTTGCTTGTCTGGTAACTTGGAAGTGTATTTCTGACAGACCCAATCTGGGACTTAGCCGATTTTTCTCTTCATATCAAATGGATCCATCACTAGGCCATCTTGCTTGCTTGTGTGGTAACTTGGAAGTGTATTTCTGACAGACCCAATCTGGGACTTAGCCGATTTTTCTCTTCATATCATATGGATCCATCACTAGGCCATCTTGCTTGCTTGTGTGGTAACTTGATAGTGTATTTCCGACAGACCCAATCTCGGACTTAGCCGATTTTTCTATTCATATTATATGGATCCCTCACTAGGCCATCTTGCTTGCTTGTGTGGTAACTTGGAAGTGTATTTCTGACAGACCCAATCTGGGACTTAGCCGATTTTTCTCCTCATATCATATGGATCCATCACTAGGCCATCTTGCTTGCTTGTGTGGTAACTTGGAAGTGTATTTCTGACAGACCCAATCTCGGACTTAGCCGATTTTTCTCTTCATATTATATGGATCCTGGACTTAGCCGATTATTAGGTTATTATATATGGATCCTGGACTTAGCCGATATTTCTCTTCATATAATATGGATCCGGGACTTAGCCGATTATTCTGTTCATATAATATGGATCCGGGACTTAGCCAATTTTTCTCTTCATGTGGTATCGTATGCCAATCGCTCACAAGTCATGGGATAAGGGTACTTGTGTTCTTCCATCTTCTAAGTCCCGCACGGGGACATCGTGATCGCCCCAAGTCCGGAATAGCGCCAAGTCAAGCCCCACGGTGGCCGTGCAGGACCTGTTAGCGGGGGCCCCACTGACAGCACTAATCCGGACTTAGAAATTATATCTTTCTAATCGAACACCACACACGCAACACCACCATACCACCATCTCCTTGCAAGTACCTAAGTACCCGCAACTCCATGGTGAAGGCAATGTCACTCCATCACCAACCTCTTTGCACTGCAAGCACTTGCGTACCCACAACACTCCGAAGAAGGCAACGGCGCACGATGCTCGACTCCACACACCACACCACACCACCGATGGCCAGCCAGCCAGCCAGCCCAGCTAAGGGCTAACCCACCAACCAACCACCAATGGCCTAGGCCAGCCGGATCCCACCTTCAAGTCCAAGCACAGCCAAGTGCAAGTACCGCCAAGTGTTCACCAACCAACCATCACACCAGGTCAGCCGGCCGGTACCCACCTTCAAGTGCCATTACCCTCGGGTGCAAGCTCAATCAAGTGTTAACCAACCAACCCGGCCAAGGCAGCCAACAGGCCGGCACCCTACAGCACCGACCCGCCATTACCACCTCAACCGTTGACCATGCAAGTGGCCTCGGACAACAGGTGACACCCGAAGTACATCCGAAGAGTGTATATCAAGTGTTTGTTCACCAAGTCCTCAACCAACCCCAAGTACCCGGAGGTACCCAGAGTGTTGGATCCGCCAACCACTACCAGCACTCCAAGTCCTTGCGAACCCAAAGTGTTTGCCCGGTAGGGCCATTGTATCACAACGCTTGCTACCATGCAAGTGGCCTCGAACAAGGTGACAGGGGTATCTTCACCAAGTTCTCAACCAACCCCAAGTACCCGGAGGTACCCAGAGTGTTGGGTCCGCCAACCACTACCAGCACTCCAAGTCCTCGCGAACCCAAAGTGTTTGCCCGGTAGGGCCATTAGACCACAACGC
>NW_026525136.1:0-22500 GCF_943734705.1 Anopheles coustani | reverse complement strand
CTTGATTGTGTGCTTGCTTGAATTCTTCACATTTCATACCATCGGTTAGTTGTCGAATCATTCCTCGATCATAACCTTCGTTCTTGGTTCATGTATGCTCTCTTCCACATAGGGCAAGCTAGAATTAACTATCTTACCCAGGACCGCCGAAGCAGCGTGGACCAGGGGAGAACTATACTTTGTCTTGTATGCCCTCTTCCACATAGGGCAAGCTAGAATGAACTATCTTACCCAGGACCGCCGGAGCAGCGTGGACCAGTGGAGGACTATACTTTGTTCATTACACCACAGTATTAAGTATGGTGTCCTCTTCCACATAGGGCAAGCTAGAATTAACTATCTTACCCAGGACCGCCGAAGCAGTGTGGACCAGGGGAGGACTATACTTTATACTTCACACACTAGCCAAATTGAAGTCATCACTTGGTTGAAGCACTGAACTAGGGCGAGTCTATCGTTTACTTTGCATTGGGATAATACGCTGCATGCTCTCTTAGGTTAATGTCATGTGATTGGCTATAGAGCATGCCCAAGTGATGACTTTGTTTCAAGCTCAACAGGTAGGGTATTGAGTCCTCTTCCACATAGGGCAAGCTAGAATTAACTATCTTACCCAGGACCGCCGGAGCAGCGTGGACCAGGGGAGAACTATACTTTGTCTTGTATGCCCTCTTCCACATAGGGCAAGCTAGAACTAACTATCTTACCCAGGACTGCAAAGCAGCGTGGACCAGTGGAGGACTATACTTTGTTCATTACACCACAGTATTAAGTATGGTGTCCTCTTCCACATAGGGCAAGCTAGAACTAACTATCTTACCCAGGACCGCCGAAGCAGTGTGGACCAGGGGAGGACTATACTTTATACTTCACACACTAGCCATACTGAAGTCATCACTTGGTTGAAGCGCTGAACTACGGCGGGGTAATCGTTTACAGGTTATAATCATATAGCTGCATGCTCATTAGTAGATAATGGAATATTGTATGGCAATATGAGCATGCCCAAGTGATGACTTTGTTTCAAGCTCAACAGGTAGGGTATTGAGTCCTCTTCCACATAGGGCAAGCTAGAATGAACTATCTTACCCAGGACCGCCGGAGCAGCGTGGACCAGTGGAGGACTATACCTTGTCCATTACACCACAGTATTAAGTATTGTGTCCTCTTCCACATAGGGCAAGCTAGAATTAACTATCTTACCCAGGACCGCCGAAGCAGCGTGGACCAGATGAGGACTATACTTTATACTTCACACCACAGTTTTGAGTACGCCTTGCATAAAGTATCTAGTTTGAACCACGAGGGCTCACAATGTAGAACCGCGAGGGCTCTAGTACCGATTCTCTCGGTACGGCTTGGTCCGTGTTCCTTTATGCTTGTACTCTAAGTATTAAGTATTGTGTCCTCTTCCACATAGGGCAAGCTAGAACTAACTTTCTTACCCAGGACCGCCGAAGCAGTGTGGACCAGGGGAGGACTATACTTTATACTTCACACACTAGCCATACTGAAGTCATCACTTGGTGGGGGTGAACTACGGCGGTATCTATCGTTTTGGTTCGGTCTATATAGGGTCGCTTGCATGCTCATTCGAATATAATGTAATTGTGTATGGCAATATGAGCATGCCCAAGTGATGACTTTGTTTCAAGCTCAACAGGTAGGGTATTGAGTCCTCTTCCACATAGGGCAAGCTAGAATGAACTATCTTACCCAGGACCGCCGGAGCAGCGTGGACCAGTGGAGGACTCTATACTTTATACTTCACACCACAGTATTGAGTACGACTTGCATAAAGCCCCTAATGAGAACCACGAGGGCTCTCTCAATGTAGAACCACGAGGGCTCTAGTACCGATTCTCTCGGTACGGCTTGGTCCGTGTTCCTTTATGCTTGTACTCTTAGAAAGTCTCAACCCGGAGGTCTTGACTTTGATTGTCATAGTTGGACTACGACGGGGCATCCGACCATTGCTGATCGAACACCCCTGATTCACCATCTTTCGGGTAGGCGGTACGCGTACCTCCGGACGCGGAAGTCTCAACCCGGAGGTCTTGACTTTGATTGTCATAGTTGGACTACGACGGGGCATCCGACCATTGCTGATCGAACACCCCTGATTCACCATCTTTCGGGTAGGCGGTACGCGTACCTCCGGACGCGGAAGTCTCAACCCGGAGGTCTTGACTTTGATTGTCATAGTTGGACTACGACGGGGCATCCGACCATTGCTGATCGAACACCCCTGATTCACCATCTTTCGGGTAGGCGGTACGCGTACCTCCGGACGCGGAAGTCTCAACCCGGAGGTCTTGACTTTGATTGTCATAGTTGGACTACGACGGGGCATCCGACCATTGCTGATCGAACACCCCTGATTCACCATCTTTCGGGTAGGCGGTACGCGTACCTCCGGACGCGGAAGTCTCAACCCGGAGGTCTTGACTTTGATTGTCATAGTTGGACTACGACGGGGCATCCGACCATTGCTGATCGAACACCCCTGATTCACCATCTTTCGGATAGGAGGTGCGCCCACCTCCGACGCGGAAGTCTCAACCCGGAGGTTCGGACTTAGAGTTTTTCCCATTCAAAAGTTTTTCTCTTAGCCATACTGAAGTCATCACTTGGTGAACGATTGAACTAGGGCGGGTTAATCGTTTATAGGTATCATGTGGTTTGCATGCTCTCTTAGGTTAAGGTCATGTGGTTGGCTATCGAGCATGCCCAAGTGATGACTTTGTTTCACGCTTGCTTGATTTCTTCATGATTCCCTGTTATATAGTGTATTCATTCGAGAACAGGGAATCTTTGGTTTTGCTCAACAGGTATTGGATGTCCACTTGGTATCTAGATCGCATTAAGTCTCAACCCGCAGGTTCGGACTTGTATAGTGACATCTTGTTACGGTCTTGAGTCTCAACCCGCAGGTTCGGACTACTTAGTGTTTGATCGAATATAATATGGCAACTTGTGCCTAAGTCTCAACCCGCAGGTTCGGACTTCTGTTTATTTGGCCAATGTATGTATAAGGCAACTTGTGCCTAAGTCTCAACCCGCAGGTTCGGACTTGTGTATTTGTTCGAAGTCATGTATAAGGCAACGTGTGCCTAAGTCTCAACCCGCAGGTTCGGACTTGTTAGTGTTTCGTCAACTTTCATATGGCAACTTGTGCCTAAGTCTCAACCCGCAGGTTCGGACTTGTGTATTTGTTCGAAGTCATGTATAAGGCAACTTGTGCCTAAGTCTCAACCCGCAGGTTCGGACTTGTGTATTTGTTCGAAGTCATGTATAAGGCAACGTGTGCCTAAGTCTCAACCCGCAGGTTCGGACTTCTATAGTGTTTCGTCAATTATCATATGGCAACTTGTGCCTAAGTCTCAACCCGCAGGTTCGGACTTCTATAGTGTTTCGTCAATTATCATATGGCAACTTGTGCCGAAGTCTCAACCCGCAGGTTCGGACTTCTGGAAGGATCACTTGGCCACTAATGATCCTTCCGCAGGTTCACCTACGGAAACCTTGTTACGACTTTTACTTCCTCTAAATCATCAAGTTCGGTCAACTTCGATAAAGCAGACGCGGTTCACGAGGATCCAGCGAACGATCATCTCCAAAGACCTCACTAAATAATCCATCGGTAGTAGCGACGGGCGGTGTGTACAAAGGGCAGGGACGTATTCAACGCTGGCTGATGACCAGCACTTACTAGAAGTTCCGAGTTCATATGGACCATTGCAATCCATAATCCCTACTAAGTGAGTATTTGAGTGATTTCCCGTTCCTCTCGGAATAGGAGACACGCTGCTACCCACATTGTAGCACGCGTGTAGCCCAGAACATCTAAGGGCATCACGGACCTGTTATCGCTCGATCTCATTTTGCTAAACACAAATTGTCCTGCTAAGCAGCGTACCGTAAGTGCACTTGCGCACACGAACAGCGAAGGTGTCAGGTCATACTCCACCGAAAGGTCCTAACCCGTTCCAATCGGCATCGACGCATTAACGCTGACTGCGTTCTAGTTAGCATATGTGAGTCACGTTCGTTATCGGAATTAACCAGACAAATCAATCCACGAACTAAGAACGGCCATGCACCACTACCCTTAAATTTGAGAAAGAGCTATTAATCTGTCTCACCTCCATAAGTTCGGACCTGGTAAGTTTTCCCGTGTTGAGTCAAATTGAACCGCAAGCTCCATTTCATTGTGGTGCCCTTCCGTCAATTCCTTTAAGTTTCAACTTTGCAACCATACTTCCCCCGGAACCTGACTTTGGTTTCCCGGAAGCTACTGAGAGCACCTGGTTGTAGCGTCTCCCAATTGCTAGTTGGCATCGTTTACGGTTAGAACTAGGGCGGTATCTAATCGCCTTCGATCCTCTAACTTTCGTTCTTGATTAAAGAAAGCATCCTTGACAAATGCCTTCGCTTTAGTTAGTCTTACGACGGTCTACGAATTTCACCTCTCGCGCCGTAATACTAGTGTCCCCAACTACTTCTGTTAATCATTACCTCCGGTCTGAGTACAAACCAATGAAAGATTAGACCAAGGTCGTATTCCATTATTCCATGCAAGATTATTCTAGGGCGTTTGGGCACCCTGCTTTAAGCACTCTAATTTGTTCAAGGTAAACGTGAGCGGTCGAGCTCTATGTTACACTTGCACCCGTTGAAGGGCACACCATGACACAGACTTGGTGCCCTACCACACCATTGAGTCGCAACCAGATTCCGACTTGGCCCACCGACCACGGGTTGACCGGGTCGGCGGAGCCGGACTGTGTTGGACAAGTATCAACTTCGAACGTTTTAACCGCAACAATTTTAATATACGCTAGTGGAGCTGGAATTACCGCGGCTGCTGGCACCAGACTTGCCCTCCACTTGATCCTCGTAGAAGGATTTATGCTCTACTCATTCCAATTATGAAACATCATTAAAGAGTTTCATATTGTTATTTCTCGTCACTACCTCCCCGTCCCGGGATTGGGTAATTTACGCGCCTGCTGCCTTCCTTGGATGTGGTAGCCATTTCTCAGGCTCCCTCTCCGGAATCGAACCCTGATTCCCCGTTACCCGTTGCAACCATGGTAGTCCTCTATACTACCATCCATAGTTGATAGGGCAGATATTTGCGAGATCTGTCGTCGGTGCGAGACCATACGATCAGCATCATTATCCAGACTTCAACTCAATGACACGGAGAACCCGCGATTGGTTTGACTAATAAGTGCACCAGTTCCCGCGAGGGTCCTGGCATGTTGCATGTATTAGCTCTAGATTTTCCACAGTTATCCAAGTAACTAGGTTGATGATCTCGTAAATTATAGCTGTTATACTGAGCCTTATGCGGTTTCACATTAAATCTGTTTGTACTTAGACATGCATGGCTTAACCTTTGAGACGAGCGTATATTACTGGTAGGATCAACCAGAATTCCGACTTTGCGTTCGAATGTTCATTGTCCCATTGCACCCGGAGGAGCAAACACCACGTTCTATATGTTGTCAAGTCCGGTAGCACACGGGAGGCGAGCCCCCGTGCGAACCTCATTGCCCTCGTATCACACACACACCCGATGCACCGGACAGGCACTTGAGCGGCATTCGACTCCGCTAAGCGCTCGTGCGCCCGATTGTGCATGCGCTGACGGGGCCTTCATACCCCTACCACAGCGACCTTATGCCAAACTTCCATGAATACTTAGGTGAGCTGACAAGGGCCTTCATTTCCCTACCATCAACTAAAGGACACGCTAGGCGCGTCCGATCATTGCAACTGCGGGGCTTTCATACCCCAATCACCACAGTACGCAATTCACCAGAGTTTAATCACAACCCCCCCGGACATGGCACACTATTAACTTGCAACAAAACTTAGTGTGTGCCGGGCACATCGGTTCCACAAAATCATTCCCGATGTACCCCAATTGGGGTTGCGAACGCATTCACGGTCCTCTGACACACCCAACCAAGCGTGGATACTACATACCTCAAACACCCAGTACACTAACAGACAAATCAACATATGGTTGCTTTCCCCCAGACATTTGCCAATCACTTGGCACCCGGACGGGAACTCGCTCCTGATTGCGCCATTGCCACCCATTTGCCAAGAGCGAGTTCTGTATGTAGATTTCATTTGGAAAGACAACCGTGTACTGGATATTCTATCCGACGATTACAGATGACGAGTACGAGACTCGACTACACTCACGGATAATACATTTTGGGTCGAGATTGCTTTCGGGGTTTTCGATTGGTCTTGCGCTTGTAAACGTATAACTTTGACTTGTGGTAACCTCGGTATGTTAGTCGATCACGTGGTTGTGAACTGGGTAGGGGTGAGCAATCTGTTCACTTGCACTCTGGGTAGGAATATGGTGAGCGCTATAGGTTAAAGATCATGGTATGGTTCCATCGTGATGACTTTCGCTAGATAGTAGTATGTTTGGATAGTTATAACGTTTCTGGCCATTTGTTCATAGTGTTCGGTTCATTGAGGAATTCGATTGGTCTTTGCTTCACACACGTGGTCGATCACTTGGATGTGAACTAGGGTGAGATTAAGGTGTTCACTAGTGCTCTTCGGTTTTGGATCAGTAATGAGCACTTGATTGGTTTCGCATAATATGTATCCATAGTGATGACTCTTTCCAGCTTAAGATTTCGTTACCGGTTTCGAATCCTCCCCACGTTCGCTTTTACTTGGTTAGGTTTTCGAGTGTAGATTTGAAAGCAATCTCATGTATGTATCCCATCTGATATAAGCCACTGACAGTTCATGTCACCTCGTTCAACTCTCGCTGGGTCACAGAAGTATGTTACTGCGCCCATTATCCCTACTCGGATAGGTTCGGTTCGTTCGTTTTATACTACGGTGAGTAAACTCAATTTGTGCATCGCATAGCCATGGAAAGCAAGCTTTCGCGGGCCTCTTCGACTGTTTTGATACGAGCTGTGCCCGTGATGCTTGTCATCCCAGGATACTAGACCCCTTTGGACGACCGCATGACCATCAGAAAGTAAATTCCACGTTCGATTTGGGGTGTGAACCCCGAACATAAAGTCTTTGTGTAGAACCACGAGGGCTCTATAGTACCGATTCTCTCGGTACGCTTGGTCCGTGTTCCTTTATGTTCGTACTCTTGTGAATAAGATTCACGTTCGTTTTGGGATATTTGCTACTGTCACCGTTTGAGTACTATGGGGCTTGAACCCCTAACATAAAGTCTTTGTGTAGAACCACGAGGGTTCTATAGTACCGATTCTCTCGGTACGCTTGGTCCGTGTTCCTTTATGTTCGTACTCTTGTGTGTATAATATTCATGTTCGGTTTGGGATATTTGCTACTTTCACCAGGGTCCCGTTCTTCATACAAGTCTGCCTTGCTAATGTGGTAACTTTATAGTGTAGTTCTGACATCCCAATTTTGGGACTTAGCCGATTTTTCGTATATTTCCATATGACCCATAGGGTCCCTTTCTTCATACAAGCTTGCCTAGGGCGATCGGTCAAAACTTGTCTTACTATTCGATTGGTCTTCGCACTTTCACCCTAGGCAGTTCGCCTAGGTCTGTCTTCTTGAGGAGGCCAAAACCCGAAATAAGGAGGTTCGGCCGACCCTGAAACCTCCCCTGTCTGAACTACACTAACCCGATTTTTCAGGGTCCTCAGCGCCATACAACTTTGCCTAGGTCACTTGTACTCTTGACTTAGGCCATCCGACTTGGTCCGTGTTTCTTCCTAGGGTTCACCTAGGTACTTTGCCTTGCTTGATGTGGTAACTTTTTAGTGTAGTTCAGACATCCTAATTTTGGGACTTAGCCGATTTTTCATGTATTTCCATATGACCCATAGGGTCCCTTTCTTCATACAAGCTTGCCTAGGGCGATCGGTCAAAACTTGTCTTACTATTCGATTGGTCTTCGCACTTTCACCCTAGGCAGTTCGCCTAGGTCTGTCTTCTTGAGGAGGCCAAAACCCGAAATAAGGAGGTCCAGCCGACCCTGAAACCTCCCCTGTCTTAACTACACTAACCCGATTTTTCATGGTCCTTAGCGCCATACAACTTTGCCTAGGTCACTTGTACTCTTGACTTAGGCCATCTGACTTGGTCCGTGTTTCTTCCTAGGGTTCACCTAGGTACTTTGCCTTGCTTGATGTGGTAACTTTTTAGTGTAGTTCAGACATCCCAATTTCGGGACTTAGCCGATTTTTCGTATATTTCCATATGACCCATAGGGTCCCTTTCTTCATACAAGCTTGCCTAGGGCGATCGGTCAAAACTTGTCTTACTATTCGATTGGTCTTCGCACTTTCACCCTAGGCACTTTGCCTAGGTCTGTCTTCTTGAGGAGGCCAAAACCCGAAATAAGGAGGTTCAGCCGACCCAGAAACCTCCCCTGTCTGAACTACACTAACCCGATTTTTCAGGGTCCTCAGCGCCATACAACTTTGCCTAGGTCACTTGTACTCTTGACTTAGGCCATCTGACTTGGTCCGTGTTTCTTCCTAGGGTTCACCTAGGTACTTTGCCTTGCTTGATGTGGTAACTTTTTAGTGTAGTTCAGACATCCCAATTTTGGGACTTAGCCGATTTTTCATGTATTTCCATATGACCCATAGGGTCCCTTTCTTCATACAAGCTTGCCTAGGGCGATCGGTCAAAACTTGTCTTACTATTCGATTGGTCTTCGCACTTTCACCCTAGGCAGTTTGCCTAGGTCTGTCTTCTTGAGGAGGCCAAAACCCGAAATAAGGAGGTTCAGCCGACCCAGAAACCTCCCCTGTCTGAACTACACTAACCCGATTTTTCAGGGTCCTCAGCGCCATACAACTTTGCCTAGGTCACTTGTACTCTTGACTTAGGCCATCTGACTTGGTCCGTGTTTCTTCCTAAGGTTCACCTAGGTACTTTGCCTTGCTTGCTGTGGTAACTTTTTAGTGTAGTTCAGACATCCCAATTTTGGGACTTAGCCGATTTTTCATGTATTTCCATATGACCCATAGGGTCCCTTTCTTCATACAAGCTTGCCTAGGGCGATCGGTCAAAACTTGTCTTACTATTCGATTGGTCTTCGCACTTTCACCCTAGGCAGTTTGCCTAGGTGTAGCTTCTTGAGGAGGTCAAAACCCAAAATAAGGAGGTTCAGCCGACCCAAAAACCTCCCCTGTCTAAACTACACTAACCAGATTTTTCAGGGTCCTCACCGTCATACAACTTTGCCTAGGTCACTTGTTCTCTTGACTTAGGCCATCTGACTTGGTCCGTGTTTCTTGCTAGGGTTCACCTAGGTACTTTGCCTTGCTTGATGTGGTAACTTTTTAGTGTAGTTCAGACATCCCAATTTTGGGACTTAGCCGATTTTTCATGTATTTCCATATGACCCATAGGGTCCCTTTCTTCATACAAGCTTGCCTAGGGCGATCGGTCAAAACTTGTCTTACTATTCGATTGGTCTTCGCACTTTCACCCTAGGCAGTTTGCCTAGGTGTAGCTTCTTGAGGAGGTCAAAACCCAAAATAAGGAGGTTCAGCCGACCCAAAAACCTCCCCTGTCTAAACTACACTAACCAGATTTTTCAGGGTCCTCACCGTCATACAACTTTGCCTAGGTCACTTGCACTCTTGACTTAGGCCATCTGACTTGGTCCGTGTTTCTTGCTAGGGTTCACCTAGGTAGTTTGCCTTGCTTGATGTGGTAACTTTTTAGTGTAGTTCTGACATCCCAATTTTGGGACTTAGCCGATTTTTCATGTATTTCCATATGACCCTTAAGGTCCCTTTCTTCATACAAGCTTGCCTAGGGCGATCGGTCAAAACTTGTCTTACTATTCGATTGGTCTTCGCACTTTCACTCTAGGCAGTTTGCCTAGGTGTAGCTTCTTGATGAGGCCAAAACCCAAAATAAGGGGGTTCGGCCGACCCAAAAACCTACCCTGTCTAAACTACACTAACCAGATTTTTCAGGGTCCTCAGCGCCATACAACTTTGCCTAGGTCACTTGTTCTATTGACTTAGGCCATCTGACTTGGTCCGTGTTTCTTCCTAGGGTTCACCTAGGTACTTTGCCTTGCTTGGTGTGGTAACTTTTTAGTGTAGTTCTGACATCCTCATTTTGGGACTTAGCCGATTTTTCGTAAAATACCATATGACCCATATGGGTCCTTTCCTTCATATAAGTTTGCCTTGCTTGGTATGGTAACATTTGAGTGTAGTTCTGACATCATCATTTTGGGACTTAGCCGATTTTTCGTAAAATACCATATGACCCATATGGGTCCTTTGCTTCATATAAGTTTGCCTTGCTTGGTGTGGTAACATTTGAGTGTAGTTCTGACATCCCCATTTTGGGACTTAGCCGATTTTTCGATCAATACCATATGACCCATCAGGGTCCTTTGCTTCATATAAGTTTGCCTTGCTTGGTGTGGTAACATTTGAGTGTAGTTCTGACATCATCATTTTGGGACTTAGCCGATTTTTCGTAAAATACCATATGACCCATCAGGGTCCTTGCCTTCATATAAGTTTGCCTTGCTTGGTGTGGTAACACATGAGTGTAGTTCTGACATCCCCATTTTGGGACTTAGCCGATTTTTCGTAAAATACCATATGACCCATCAGGGTCCTTTCCTTCATATAAGTTTGCCTTGCTTGATGTGGTAACATTTGAGTGTAGTTCAGACATCCCCATTTTGGGACTTAGCCGATTTTTCGATCCATACCATATGACCCATCAGGGTCCTTGCCTTCATATAAGTTTGCCTTGCTTGGTGTGGTAACATTTTAGTGTAGTTCTGACATCACCATTTTGGGACTTAGCCGATTTTTCGTAAAATACCATATGACCCATCAGGGTCCTTGCCTTCATATAAGTTTGCCTTGCTTGGTGTGGTAACATTTTAGTGTAGTTCTGACATCACCATTTTGGGACTTAGCCGATTTTTCGTAAAATACCATATGACCCATCAGGGTCCTTTGCTTCATATAAGTTTGCCTTGCTTGGTGTGGTAACACATGAGTGTAGTTCTGACATCCCCATTTTGGGACTTAGCCGATTTTTCGACCAATACCATATGACCCATCAGGGTCCTTTGCTTCATATAAGTTTGCCTTGCTTGGTGTGGTAACATTTGAGTGTAGTTCTGACATCATCATTTTGGGACTTAGCCGATTTTTCGTAAAATACCATATGACCCATCAGGGTCCTTGCCTTCATATAAGTTTGCCTTGCTTGGTGTGGTAACACATGAGTGTAGTTCTGACATCCCCATTTTGGGACTTAGCCGATTTTTCGTAAAATACCATATGACCCATCAGGGTCCTTGCCTTCATATAAGTTTGCCTTGCTTGGTGTGGTAACATTTTAGTGTAGTTCTGACATCACCATTTTGGGACTTAGCCGATTTTTCGTAAAATACCATATGACCCATCAGGGTCCTTTGCTTCATATAAGTTTGCCTTGCTTGGTGTGGTAACACATGAGTGTAGTTCTGACATCCCCATTTTGGGACTTAGCCGATTTTTCGACCAATACCATATGACCCATCAGGGTCCTTTGCTTCATATAAGTTTGCCTTGCTTGGTGTGGTAACATTTGAGTGTAGTTCTGACATCATCATTTTGGGACTTAGCCGATTTTTCGTAAAATACCATATGACCCATCAGGGTCCTTGCCTTCATATAAGTTTGCCTTGCTTGGTGTGGTAACACATGAGTGTAGTTCTGACATCCCCATTTTGGGACTTAGCCGATTTTTCGTAAAATACCATATGACCCATCAGGGTCCTTTCCTTCATATAAGTTTGCCTTGCTTGATGTGGTAACATTTGAGTGTAGTTCAGACATCCCCATTTTGGGACTTAGCCGATTTTTCGATCAATACCATATGACCCATCAGGGTCCTTTGCTTCATATAAGTTTGCCTTGCTTGGTATGGTAACATTTGAGTGTAGTTCTGACATCATCATTTTGGGACTTAGCCGATTTTTCGTAAAATACCATATGACCCATATGGGTCCTTTGCTTCATATAAGTTTGCCTTGCTTGGTGTGGTAACATTTGAGTGTAGTTCTGACATCCCCATTTTGGGACTTAGCCGATTTTTCGTAAAATACCATATGACCCATCAGGGTCCTTTGCTTCATGTAAGTTTGCCTTGCTTGGTGTGGTAACATTTGAGTGTAGTTCTGACATCCCCATTTTGGGACTTAGCCGATTTTTCGTAAAATACCATATGACCCATCAGGGTCCTTTCCTTCATATAAGTTTGCCTTGCTTGGTGTGGTAACATTTGAGTGTAGTTCTGACATCCCCATTTTGGGACTTAGCCGATTTTTCGTAAAATACCATATGACCCATCAGGGTCCTTTGCTTCATATAAGTTTGCCTTGCTTGGTGTGGTAACATTTGAGTGTAGTTCTGACATCCCCATTTTGGGACTTAGCCGATTTTTCGTAAAATACCATATGACCCATCAGGGTCCTTTCCTTCATATAAGTTTGCCTTGCTTGGTGTGGTAACATTTGAGTGTAGTTCTGACATCCCCATTTTGGGACTTAGCCGATTTTTCGTAAAATACCATATGACCCATCAGGGTCCTTTCCTTCATATAAGTTTGCCTTGCTTGGTGTGGTAACATTTGAGTGTAGTTCTGACATCCCCATTTTGGGACTTAGCCGATTTTTCGTATAATACCATATGACCCATCAGGGTCCTTTCCTTCATATAAGTTTGCCTTGCTTCATGTGGTAACATATGAGTGTAGTTCTGACATCCCCATTTTGGGACTTAGCCGATTTTTCGATCAATTCCATATGACCCATCAGGGTCCTTTTTCTTCATATAAGTTTCCCAAGACTTAGTGTTTTTTACCTTTGGACACCAATATCACCCTTACGGGTATCTTTGATCTTCGCACCATGTATTGACCAAATGTAGGTCTTGCTATGCCAAACTTATAATTGTTCTACACCAAGTCTCTATCTTGAACCATTAAGGCTCTAACTTGCACCAATTGCTTGGTACTCTTGGTCCGTGTTTCATCGCATACTGACTTCTTGACTTAGTGCTTTTTTCCTTTGGACACCAATATCACCCTTGCGGGTATCTTTGATCTTCTCACTTTGTATTGACCGAATGTAGGTCTTGCCATGCCAAACATATAATTGTTCTACACCAAGTCTCTATCTCGTACCGCCAGCTCGGTACATTCGATTAACCTGCCCTTAAGGCACCCGGGACTTAGCCATTTTATCACATTTTTCATGATTTTGAGGCAACTTTTCTCGACTTTGTCACCTTATATCACCAAGATCCTTTCCCTTTAGCGCTTCACTCTGTTCGTATGATATTTAGCGCTGCCTATCACCTTTCTATCGCTGAGCTCAACTTCTTATTCGGTGCCATAGAGCCAGAGATATTTGGTGTATGCTGTTATAAGGGAAGTTTGTCACTTTTTCAAAGGCCCACTTTGGGACGCCCATATCTCACCTTCACGTATCTTCGATCTTCTTGTCGTCTATGGACGAAACTTAGGTCTTGTATTGGCCAACTTATAAATGTTCTACGGCCAAGCCGTATCTCTTACCGCCAGCCCGGTATTCATGGACTTAGTCGGATTTTCGCCTCTCGTGGTAACAATTTCTGACTTTGACTCACAATAACACCCGAACGGTCACATGCTAGCGCTTTGCTTGGTAGGAATTATAGTTAGCGCTACCTTTTCTCTTTCCATCGATACCTTGTTCGTTCCATTCCATGCCATACAGCCGAAGTTATGATGTTTCCCGTTTTCCATATCATGTAAAGCTTATGCTCTGGGAAAACCATCTAACACCTGTACCACCCTTTTGGGTACCACCGATCTCGTCACTATGTTCGGGCCAAATATAGGTTATAACATGCCCAACATATAATTGTTCTACACCAAGTCTCTATCTCTTACCGCCTGCTCGGTATTTTACTCGTAAGTCCAAATTTCACAACTTGTACTTTTTGGCCCAATGTACTCGAGTTTCAATTTTGGTAACATTTTTCGACTTTGTCGTTTAATAACTTCCAAATCATGCTAGTTAGCGCTTTGCTTTCTTCTAGTCGTATCTAGCGCTGGGTGTTACCTTTCCAAAACATATCCTAGCTTAACAATCCATGCCATACAGCCGGAGCTATACGGTGCACAAGTCAAATCCATTTTAGCCATGTTTCATTTTTGCCAATTTTTGACCACTCGTATCACCCTTCCAGAGTGGTCCGATCTTCTCGCTGTCTATGGACGACTTTTAGGTCTCGTAGAGGCAAACTTATAAGTATTCTACGTCAACCCGCTATCTCTTACCGCCTGCTCGGTATTCTTGGTCTTGTGTGATTTTTGGAAATTTTGGTATTATTTTTCCACTTTGTCGCTTAATAACTCAGTTTTGCTCAACACTTAGCGCTTCGGTTGTTTGGGATTATAGTTAGCGCTCGGTTCGACCTTTCCAACACTGATCTTAGCTTGTCGATCCGTTCCATACAGCCTGAGTTATTCGCGATACCGTGTTTCAACCCATTTCTCAAGTCTCGTTTTGGTCCAACTTTGAACCAGCCATATCACCCTGATGGGTACCTCCGATCTTCTCGCTCTATATTGGCCAAAGTTAGGTCTTGTGGTAACGTACTTATGATTGTTCTACGCCGTGTTCGTAGCTCTTATCGTTCGCCCGCTATTTTCGATCATAAGGTGAATTTTCGCCTCTAAACCACCATTTTTCACCTTTGCCCTCTAATATGACCGACTTGCTCAACACCTAGCGCTTCGCTTGGTAGGACACATAGCTAGCGCTCGTCAAGACCTTTCCAACGCATATCCAAGCTTTCCGATCCGAGCCATACAGCCTGAGCTATAGGCGATACCGTTTTTCCCATTTTCTTGGTCACATGCACTTTAGGGTACCCCTTTTTGCCTTTGACCCTTAATACCTCCTCCGGGTCACTAGTAGGCGCTCAGCTTGGTAGGAAACATAGCTAGAGCAGGCCTTCACCTTTCCAAAACTGCCTCAAGTGTACCGATCCGACATCTAGAACCAAAGTTATGGTCATTCCTATCATGCTCTACTTTCATGGTCAACCTCCACCAAGCACACCTAGGTTGGACCAACTTTCACCAACTCATCTCGAACCCCAAATTTGCTTCGACCTACTAGGTTTCCCTAGTAAAGTGGTCAAAACATCCATTACAACACGACTGGTCTTTCTGGTGGTCGACCTAGGCGACTTTGTTCGACGACCACCACCCCATGGAACTAAAAGACGTCCCTTGATACGGACCACCGATACATTTTCCGGCCTGTCTAAACTACACTCATCGAAATTTTTTTGGGTCCCCACCGTCATACAAGTTTGCCTAGGTCAAGTTTTTCTTCCGGATCGGCCGCGGACCTCACTTTTCATTATCTAGGGAGGCCATAGGGCCCCAAAAGGGGTTTTTTAAAATTTTCGACACTTTCGACTTTGGTCGGATTTTTTCCGATTTTGGTCCGACCTAGGGACTTGGTGGTCCAAGGAGCCTCGGGACCAAACTTTTTTCTCAGGGGTCCCTACCTCCATACAACTTTGCCTAGGTCAATTTTTTGTTCCAAATCGACCGCGGATTTCACTTTTCAATATCTGGGGCTCGTGTAGAGTCCGAATATGAGGTTTTCTCATTTTTCGACATTTTCGACTTTTTTCGACTTTTTTCGGGTTTTTCGACCTAGGGGTCCGCCGAACAAATTTTGGGTCAAAAATTTTTATTGAACTAGTCGAAAGTACGCAAAAAGATAAGACTTTTTGCCGAAGACACCATGCCCCGGAACCGACTCCTTCCCCTTCAAAATTGGGGACAAACGTGATTTTTGAAACTTTTCCTTAGGGAGCCCAAGACTTAGAAAATTTTCAAATTCTCGATTTTTCGATTGCGAGCTAGCGCTTTGCGGTCTTCGGCAATGTTGTAGATCTCGACGAGATAAGACTTTTTGGTCAAGGGACATTTTGCCCTCCGACCCCTCCTTCCCCCCGCAAATCGCCCCCCAAAGTGCAATTTTTGCATTTTCACCTCTTTGCACGCACTGTTCGGCCCAAATGGCCACTTTCTATGGGTCTGAGCGCTTTGCGGTCTTCGGCAAACTTTTAGAGCGTACCAAGCCCTAATTATAATTGTTCTACACCAACTTCGTACCTCTTCATCCCTGGCCGCTATTCGCGTACCAAGGTAATTTTTGTTCATTTTATCAACATTTTTCATCTTTGACTGTTTATATCGGCCTTGCCATGAACCGATAGCGCTTCGCTGTGTTCTAACGTAAGTTAGTACTACTCAATACCTTTCCAAATCATGTCTTAGGTTGTCATTTGCTTGCTTACAGCCGGAGCTATGAGCGATACCGTAAAAAGTACCGAAACTTGGAAAAATCCTTGGATCGCCCATATCCCCCCTTTGGGGACCAGATATCGAAAAAAGTTCTTATTCAAAAAGTTGCGCCTTAACGTGTTCTAGTTATGCCTAGAACATTTCACTTCGCTAGCTGGCCTGCAACTTAGCCGTAATTGGGATTTTAGGGTGTTCATGGAGGGCCCATTTCCTGCGACTTGGTATCTTTTGGGCCCAATGTTTCTCTAATATCTCCACGAGTTTTCCAGATAGCCTTTTCAAACTTTCAGGGTGCCTAGAACACCTCAAGACCTTTCCAACGCTATGCCGTTTGCCTCGCTCGGACATCTACAGCCAAAGTTATTCGAGGTACACGGTACCTTACCCTGTTTTCTCAGTACTTGGTCGAAAATTTCGATCAGCCATATGACCGACTTGGACAACCCTGAGCGGGTTGGCCCCATATAACTAAACTTTTGTCTCGTGGAGGCAAACTTATAAATATTCCACGTCAACTCGCTATCTCGTACCGCCTTGACGGTATACTTGGTCCAAGGGCCATTTCCAGCGACTTGGTCGCAATTTCGCTCTAAGTTTCGCTAATACCTTCGTCCGTGGACATGGTGATTTTTTGTTCGTATTTTTCCTTGATAGTCCCACTCAAGACTATTCCATACCAGAGCCAAGCGTCCCGCTAAGTGCCATACAGCCTGAGCAGTAATTCATGAAAGGTACCTCTACCAGTTTTTGCCATACTTGGGTACAAACTTTGGATCGCCCATATCTCCACTTTGGAGGCCAGCCAGCACCTTGGCCCCATATACTTTTTTGTTGGTCATACCATGCACCAAATATAATTGTTCTACGCCAACTTGCTATCTCTTCTCCAACTTGCCGTTATTCTTGGTCCAAGTCCCATTTCATTCGTTTTTGGACCCATTTTGCTATATGTTTCACTAATAGCTTCGGCCATGGACAAGCTGATTTTCTATTTGTATTTTTCCTTGATAGTCCCACTCAAGACCATTCCAAAACACACCGCAGCTTGTCGCTCGGTGGCAAACTGACCGAGTTATAATTCATGAAAGGTACCTCAACTTGGTACACCACGTGGTCGGCCCAAACCATAAACCGACCAAACGACCGACTTGGAGCACCCTGACCGGGTTGGCCCCATATAATGAAAGTTGCGTCTCTACACGCCCAACTTATGAATATTCTACGCCAAGTCGCTATCTCTTACCGGTAAGCCGGTATTCACCTTCCAAGGGGGATTTTGGTCAAGTGCCATTTCCTGCGACTTGGTCCCCGAATACGACCATCATCACCTAATATCTCCGTGGTCTTTCAACTCAGCCTCATGAAACTTTCAGGGTAGATAGGTCTCCCCGAGACCTTTCCAACGGTGAGCCGTTTGCCTCGCTCGGCCATATACAGCCGAAGTTATTAATGGTACTTGGTACCTTACCCTGTTTTTTCCATACTTGTTCGTACTTGGGTACAAACTTTGTATCGCCCATATCTCCACTTTGGAGGCCAGCCAGCACCTTGGCCCCAAATACTTTTTTGTTGGTCATACTATGCCCAAAATATAAATGTTCTACGTCAACTTGCTATCTCTTCTCCAACTTGCCGTTATTCTTGGTCCAAGTCCCATTTCATTCGTTTTTGGACCCATTTTGCTATATGTTTCACTAATAGCTTCGGCCATGGACAAGCTGATTTTCGATTGGTATTTTTCCTTGATAGTCCCACTCAAGACCATTCCAAAACACACCGCAGCTTGTCGCTCGGTGGCAAACTGACCGAGTTATAATTCATGAAAGGTACCTCAACTTGGCACACCACGTGGTCGGCCCAAACCATAAACCAACCAAACGACCGACTTGGAGCACCCTGACCGGGTTGGCCCCATATAATAAAAGTTGCGTCTCTACACGCCCAACTTATGAATATTCTACGCCAAGTCGCTATCTCTTACCGGTAAGCCGGTATTCACCTTCCAAGGGTGATTTTGGTCAAGCGCCATTTCCTGCGACTTGGTCCCCGAATTGGACCATCATCACCTAATATCTCCGTGGTCTTTCAACTCAGCCTCATGAAACTTTCAGGGTAGATAGGTCTCCCCAAGACCTTTCCAACGGTGAGCCGTTTGCCTCGCTCGGCCATCTACAGCCGAAGTTATTAATGGTACTTGGTACCTTACCCTGTTTTTTCCATACTTGTTCGTACTTGGGTACAAACTTTGGATCGCCCATATCTCCACTTTGGAGGCCAGCCAGCACCTTGGCCCCATATACTTTTTTGTTGGTGATACCATGCACCAAATATAATTGTTTTACGCAAGCTTGCTATCTCTTCTCCAACTTGCGGTTATTTTTGACTCAAGTCCCATTTCCATAGTTTTTGGTACCAATTTGCTCTATGTTTCGCTAATAGCTTCGCCCAAGGACTTTGTGATTTTTTGTTCGCATTTTTCCTAAATAGTCCCACTCAAGACTATTCCAAATCACACCTTAGCTTGTCGCTCAGTGCCATACAGTTAGAGTTTTAATTCATGAAAGGTACATCACCTTGGTACACCACGTGGTCGGTCCAAACCATCAACCAACCATATGACCGACTTCGAGTCGAGCTAGCGGCTAGGCTCAATATAATGAAATGCGTGTCTTGATGCGGGCTACTGACGGTCTGAACAATGTAGCTCGCTAGCTCGACTCTAAACTTGTGTTTTGGTCGAATATTGGGTGTTCATGTACCACTTCGGGTAACATGGACTTTGGTGCAACTTTACCACTTGTGCACTTAATAACTTCCCGGTCATTCAAGTCTTTGCCTTCATACTTTCAGGGTAGTTAGGTCTCGTCGAGACCTTTCCATACATATGCCAAACTCATCGATCGGACATCTATAGCCCGAGTTATTCGCGGTACACCGTACCTTACCCTGTTTTTTCCTCAATTGGGTACAAACCTTGGAACACCCATATCGCCCCTTTAGAGACTAGCTGGCACGTTGGCCTCATATAATGATAAGTGCACCTCAACTAGGGCTACTGACGGTCAGAACATTTCAACTTGCTAGCTCGGGCCCACACTTGTGTTTTTCTCGAATATATGGTTCAAGTGTGCCACTTTGGGCACTTTTGGACATTTTGTCCCCACACAACTTTCTTGCCTTGGTAGATAGGGTCTTGTGATCTTGGGCAAAAAGATGCACCAAGATAAAGTCTAACTTTCGTTCTTGTACCGCAAAGCGCTATCTCAAACACCCGAGGAGATAGAAAGTGATTATGTTCGGTATATCGGTCTTCCATGGCCTACTATGGTAAACCCCTGCAGGTATGCAACCGAAGGTGCTTGGTACATGTATTTGGTGCAATATCGGTGCAAAGTAGGTGTTTCCTTGATCGGGCTATAACTTTCTTGGTTGATGTTGGATTGCTTTGCGGTCTTCGGGGGATAGTTAGGGAACATGTTGGCCAACATTTCCTTATTCCTCAGCCTGGCCGTACCTCTTACCGTCTAGGCGGTATACATGCTCTAAGTTGGAACTTGTGTTCCTTTGGGTAACTTCTCTGACTTTGACGCTTAATAACTTTCGTTCATATGCAGTCTAAGCTCTGCAACTCTCAGGAAAGCTAGTACTACTCATTTCCTTTCCATATCAGTCTTTGGCTTGTCGATCCGATGTCTACAGCCTTACTTATTCACGTTCCCTGTGAAGGTAGGTTTTTGCCCATTTTCCAGTTCATGTGGTAACATTCCCAGACTTTGCCGGCTTTCTCTTCATGTGGTAACTTGCTTGCTCATGTGGTAACTTGGAAGTGTATTTCTGACAGACCCAATCTGGGACTTAGCCGATTTTTCTCTGCATATTATATGGATCCATCACTAGGCCATCTTGCTTGCTCATGTGGTAACTTGGAAGTGTATTTCTGACAGACCCAATCTGGGACTTAGCCGATTTTTCTCTTCATATCATATGGATCCATCACTAGGCCATCTTGCTTGCTTGTGTGGTAACTTGATAGTGTATGTCTGACAGACCCAATCTGGGACTTAGCCGATTTTTCTCTTCATATCATATGGATCCATCACTAGGCCATCTTGCTTGCTTGTGTGGTAACTTGGAAGTGTATTTCTGACAGACCCAATCTGGGACTTAGCCGATTTTTCTCTTCATATTATATGGATCCTGGACTTAGCCGATTTTTCTCTTCATATCATATGGATCCATCACTAGGCCATCTTGCTTGCTTGTGTGGTAACTTGGAAGTGTATTTCTGACAGACCCAATCTGGGACTTAGCCGATTTTTCTCTTCATATTATATGGATCCTGGACTTAGCCGATTTTTCTCTTCATATCATATGGATCCATCACTAGGCCATCTTGCTTGCTTGTGTGGTAACTTGATAGTGTATGTCTGACAGACCCAATCTGGGACTTAGCCGATTTTTCTCTTCATATCATATGGATCCATCACTAGGCCATCTTGCTTGCTTGTGTGGTAACTTGGAAGTGTATTTCTGACAGACCCAATCTGGGACTTAGCCGATTTTTCTCTTCATATTATATGGATCCTGGACTTAGCCGATTTTTCTCTTCATATCATATGGATCCATCACTAGGCCATCTTGCTTGCTTGTGTGGTAACTTGGAAGTGTATTTCTGACAGACCCAATCTGGGACTTAGCCGATTTTTCTCTTCATATTATATGGATCCTGGACTTAGCCGATTTTTCTCTTCATATCATATGGATCCATCACTAGGCCATCTTGCTTGCTTGTGTGGTAACTTGGAAGTGTATTTCTGACAGACCCAATCTGGGACTTAGCCGATTTTTCTCTTCATATTATATGGATCCTGGACTTAGCCGATTTTTCTCTTCATATCATATGGATCCATCACTAGGCCATCTTGCTTGCTTGTGTGGTAACTTGGAAGTGTATTTCTGACAGACCCAATCTGGGACTTAGCCGATTTTTCTCTTCATATTATATGGATCCTGGACTTAGCCGATTTTTCTCTTCATATCATATGGATCCATCACTAGGCCATCTTGCTTGCTTGTGTGGTAACTTGATAGTGTATGTCTGACAGACCCAATCTGGGACTTAGCCGATTTTTCTCTTCATATCATATGGATCCATCACTAGGCCATCTTGCTTGCTTGTGTGGTAACTTGGAAGTGTATTTCTGACAGACCCAATCTGGGACTTAGCCGATTTTTCTCTTCATATTATATGGATCCTGGACTTAGCCGATTTTTCTCTTCATATCATATGGATCCATCACTAGGCCATCTTGCTTGCTTGTGTGGTAACTTGGAAGTGTATTTCTGACAGACCCAATCTGGGACTTAGCCGATTTTTCTCTTCATATTATATGGATCCTGGACTTAGCCGATTTTTCTCTTCATATCATATGGATCCATCACTAGGCCATCTTGCTTGCTTGTGTGGTAACTTGGAAGTGTATTTCTGACAGACCCAATCTGGGACTTAGCCGATTTTTCTCTTCATATTATATGGATCCTGGACTTAGCCGATTTTTCTCTTCATATCATATGGATCCATCACTAGGCCATCTTGCTTGCTTGTGTGGTAACTTGGAAGTGTATTTCTGACAGACCCAATCTGGGACTTAGCCGATTTTTCTCTTCATATTATATGGATCCTGGACTTAGCCGATTTTTCTCTTCATATCATATGGATCCATCACTAGGCCATCTTGCTTGCTTGTGTGGTAACTTGATAGTGTATGTCTGACAGACCCAATCTGGGACTTAGCCGATTTTTCTCTTCATATCATATGGATCCATCACTAGGCCATCTTGCTTGCTTGTGTGGTAACTTGGAAGTGTATTTCTGACAGACCCAATCTGGGACTTAGCCGATTTTTCTCTTCATATTATATGGATCCTGGACTTAGCCGATTTTTCTCTTCATATCATATGGATCCATCACTAGGCCATCTTGCTTGCTTGTGTGGTAACTTGGAAGTGTATTTCTGACAGACCCAATCTGGGACTTAGCCGATTTTTCTCTTCATATTATATGGATCCTGGACTTAGCCGATTTTTCTCTTCATATCATAT
>NW_026525135.1:270000-325356 GCF_943734705.1 Anopheles coustani | reverse complement strand
AGGCTTCTCGGACTTATTCGATTTTTCATAAATTCTAAGAAATTCATATGTTAGGATGCTGGGAGATAAATGGGATGCTGCATGGAGATGAATCTTGATCTCCTACATCTCCCATCTCAATACAGCATCCCTACTTAAAGGCATCTCGGACTTAGTCGATTTTTCATAAATTCATAGAAATTCATATGTTAGGATGCTGCGAGATGAATGGGATGCTGCATGGAGATGAATCTTGATCTCCTACATCTCTCATCTCAATACAGCATCCCTACTTAAAGGCATCTCGGACTTAGTCGATTTTTCATAAATTCATAGAAATTCATATGTTAGGATGCTGCGAGATGAATGGGATGCTGCATGGAGATGAATCTTGATCTACTTCATCTCCCATCTTAATACAGCATTCCTACTTAAATGCATCTCGGACTTAGTCGATTTTTCATAAATTCATAGAAATTCATATGTTAGGATGCTGCGAGATGAATGGGATGCTGCATGGAGATGAATCTTGATCTTCTTCATCTCCCATCTTAATACAGCATCCCTACTTAAAGGCATCTCGGACTTAGTCGATTTTTCATAAATTCTAAGAAATTCATATGTTAGGATGCTGGGAGATAAATGGGATGCTGCATGGAGATGAATCTTGATCTCCTACATCTCCCATCTCAATACAGCATCCCTACTTAAAGGCATCTCGGACCTAGTCGATTTTTCATAAATTCATAGAAATTCATATGTTAGGATGCTGCGAGATGAATGGGATGCTGCATGGAGATGAATCTTGATCTCCTACATCTCTCATCTCAATACAGCATCCCTACTTAAAGCCATCTCGGACTTAGTCGATTTTTCATAAATTCATAGAAATTCATATGTTAGGATGCTGCGAGATGAATGGGATGCTGCATGGAGATGAATCTTGATCTACTTCATTTCCCTTCTTAATACAGCATCCCTACTTAAATGCATCTCGGACTTAGTCGATTTTTCATAAATTCTAAGAAAAACATATGTTAGGATGCTGCGAGATGAATGGGATGCTGCATGGAGATGAATCTTGATCTTCTTCATCTCCCATCTTAATACAGCATCCCTACTTAAATGCATCTCGGACTTAGTCGATTTTTCATAAATTCTAAGAAAAACATATGTTAGGATGCTGCGAGATGAATGGGATGCTGCATGGAGATGAATCTTGATCTCCTACATCTCCCATCTCAATACAGCATCCCTACTTGAAGGCATCTCGGACTTAGTCGATTTTTCATAAACTCATAGAAATTCATATGTTAGGATGCTGCGAGATGAATGGGATGCTGCATGCAGATGAATATTGATCTCCTACATCTCCCGTCTCAATACAGCATCCCTACTTAAAGGCATCTCGGACTTAGTCGATTTTTCATAAATTAATAGAAATTCATATGTTAGGATGCTGCGAGATGAATGGGATGCTGCATGGAGATGAATCTTGATCTCCTACATCTCTCATCTCAATACAGCATCCCTACTTAAAGCCATCTCGGACTTAGTCGATTTTTCATAAATTCATAGAAATTCATATGTTAGGATGCTGCGAGATGAATGGGATGCTGCATGGAGATGAATCTTGATCTACTTCATTTCCCTTCTTAATACAGCATCCCTACTTAAAGGCATCTCGGACTTAGTCGATTTTTCATAAATTCATAGAAATTCATATGTTAGGATGCTGGGAGATGAATGGGATGCTGCATGGAGATGAATCTTGATCTTCTTCATCTCCCATCTTAATACAGCATCCCTACTTGAAGGCATCTCGGACTTAGTCGATTTTTCATAAATTCATAGAAATTCATATGTTAGGATGCTGCGAGATGAATGGGATGCTGCATGCAGATGAATATTGATCTCCTACATCTCCCGTCTCAATACAGCATCCCTACTTAAAGGCATCTCGGACTTAGTCGATTTTTCATAAATTCTAAGAAATTCATATGTTAGGATGCTGGGAGATAAATGGGATGCTGCATGGAGATGAATCTTGATCTCCTACATCTCCCATCTCAATACAGCATCCCTACTTAAAGGCATCTCGGACCTAGTCGATTTTTCATAAATTCATAGAAATTCATATGTTAGGATGCTGCGAGATGAATGGGATGCTGCATGGAGATGAATCTTGATCTCCTACATCTCTCATCTCAATACAGCATCCCTACTTAAAGCCATCTCGGACTTAGTCGATTTTTCATAAATTCATAGAAATTCATATGTTAGGATGCTGCGAGATGAATGGGATGCTGCATGGAGATGAATATTGATCTCCTACATCTCCCGTCTCAATACAGCATCCCTACTTAAATGCATCTCGGACTTAGTCGATTTTTCATAAATTCTAAGAAAAACATATGTTAGGATGCTGCGAGATGAATGGGATGCTGCATGGAGATGAATCTTGATCTTCTTCATCTCCCATCTTAATACAGCATCCCTACTTGAAGGCATCTCGGACTTAGTCGATTTTTCATAAATTCATAGAAATTCATATGTTAGGATGCTGCGAGATGAATGGGATGCTGCATGCAGATGAATATTGATCTCCTACATCTCCCGTCTCAATACAGCATCCCTACTTAAAGGCATCTCGGACTTAGTCAATTTTTCATAAATTCATAGAAATTCATATGTTATGATGCTGCGAGATGAATGGGATGCTGCATGGAGATGAATCTTGATCTTCTTCATCTCCCATCTTAATACAGCATCCCTACTTAAAGGCATCTCGGACTTAGTCGATTTTTCATAAATTCTAAGAAATTCATATGTTAGGATGCTGGGAGATGAATGGGATGCTGCATGGAGATGAATTTTGATCTCCTACATCTCCCATCTCAATACAGCATCCCTACTTAAAGCCATCTCGGACTTAGTCGAATTTTCATAAATTCATAGAAATTCATATGTTAGGATGCTGCGAGATGAATGGGATGCTGCATGGAGATGAATCTTGATCTTCTTCATCTCCCATCTTAATACAGCATCCCTTCTTAAAGGCATCTCGGACTTAGTCGATTTTTCATAAATTCTAAGAAATTCATATGTTAGGATGCTGGGAGATGAATGGGATGCTGCATGGAGATGAATTTTGATCTCCTACATCTCCCATCTCAATACAGCATCCCTACTTAAAGGCATCTCGGACTTAGTCGATTTTTCATAAATTCATAGAAATTCATATGTTAGGATGCTGCGAGATGAATGGGATGCTGCATGGAGATGAATCTTGATCTCCTTCATCTCTCATCTCAATACAGCATCCCTACTTAAAGCCATCTCGGACTTAGTCGATTTTTCATAAATTCATAGAAATTCATATGTAAGGATGCTGCGAGATGAATGGGATGCTGCATGGAGATGAATCTTGATCTCCTACATCTCTCATCTCAATACAGCATCCCTACTTAAAGGCATCTCGGACTTAGTCGATTTTTCATAAATTCATAGAAATTCATATGTTAGGATGCTGGGAGATGAATGGGATGCTGCATGGAGATGAATCTTGATCTTCTTCATCTCCCATCTTAATACAGCATCCCTACTTAAAGGCATCTCGGACTTAGTCGATTTTTCATAAATTCTAAGAAATTCATATGTTAGGATGCTGGGAGATAAATGGGATGCTGCATGGAGATGGATCTTGATCTCCTACATCTCCCATCTCAATACAGCATCCCTACTTAAAGGCATCTCGGACCTAGTCGATTTTTCATAAATTCATAGAAATTCATATGTTAGGATGCTGCGAGATGAATGGGATGCTGCATGGAGATGAATCTTGATCTCCTACATCTCTCATCTCAATACAGCATCCCTACTTAAAGCCATCTCGGACTTAGTCGATTTTTCATAAATTCATAGAAATTCATATGTTAGGATGCTGCGAGATGAATGGGATGCTGCATGGAGATGAATCTTGATCTACTTCATTTCCCATCTTAATACAGCATCCCTACTTAAATGCATCTCGGACTTAGTCGATTTTTCATAAATTCTAAGAAAAACATATGTTAGGATGCTGCGAGATGAATGGGATGCTGCATGGAGATGAATCTTGATCTTCTTCATCTCCCATCTTAATACAGCATCCCTACTTAAATGCATCTCGGACTTAGTCGATTTTTCATAAATTCTAAGAAAAACATATGTTAGGATGCTGCGAGATGAATGGGATGCTGCATGGAGATGAATCTTGATCTCCTACATCTCCCATCTCAATACAGCATCCCTACTTGAAGGCATCTCGGACTTAGTCGATTTTTCATAAACTCATAGAAATTCATATGTTAGGATGCTGCGAGATGAATGGGATGCTGCATGCAGATGAATATTGATCTCCTACATCTCCCGTCTCAATACAGCATCCCTACTTAAAGGCATCTCGGACTTAGTCGATTTTTCATAAATTAATAGAAATTCATATGTTAGGATGCTGCGAGATGAATGGGATGCTGCATGGAGATGAATCTTGATCTCCTACATCTCTCATCTCAATACAGCATCCCTACTTAAAGGCATCTCGGACTTAGTCGATTTTTCATAAATTCATAGAAATTCATATGTTAGGATGCTGGGAGATGAATGGGATGCTGCATGGAGATGAATCTTGATCTTCTTCATCTCCCATCTTAATACAGCATCCCTACTTGAAGGCATCTCGGACTTAGTCGATTTTTCATAAATTCATAGAAATTCATATGTTAGGATGCTGCGAGATGAATGTTATGCTGCATGCAGATGAATATTGATCTCCTACATCTCCCGTCTCAATACAGCATCCCTACTTAAAGGCATCTCGGACTTAGTCGATTTTTCATAAATTCATAGAAATTCATATGTTAGGATGCTGCGAGATGAATGGGATGCTGCATGGAGATGAATCTTGATCTTCTTCATCTCCCATCTTAATACAGCATCCCTACTTAAAGCCATCTCGGACTTAGTCGGTTTTTCATAAATTCATAGAAATTCATATGTTAGGATGCTGCGAGATGAATGGGATGCTGCATGCAGATGAATATTGATCTCCTACATCTCCCGTCTCAATACAGCATCCCTACTTAAAGGCATCTCGGACTTAGTCGATTTTTCATAAATTCATAGAAATTCATATGTTAGGATGCTGCGAGATGAATGGGATGCTGCATGGAGATGAATCTTGATCTCCTTCATCTCTCATCTCAATACAGCATCCCTACTTAAAGCCATCTCGGACTTAGTCGATTTTTCATAAATTCATAGAAATTCATATGTAAGGATGCTGCGAGATGAATGGGATGCTGCATGGAGATGAATCTTGATCTCCTACATCTCTCATCTCAATACAGCATCCCTACTTAAAGGCATCTCGGACTTAGTCGATTTTTCATAAATTCATAGAAATTCATATGTTAGGATGCTACGAGATGAATGGGATGCTGCATGGAGATGAATTTTGATCTCCTACATCTCCCATCTCAATACAGCATCCCTACTTAAAGCCATCTCGGACTTAGTCGAATTTTCATAAATTCATAGAAATTCATATGTTAGGATGCTGCGAGATGAATGGGATGCTGCATGGAGATGAATCTTGATCTTCTTCATCTCCCATCTTAATACAGCATCCCTACTTAAAGGCATCTCGGACTTAGTCGATTTTTCATAAATTCTAAGAAATTCATATGTTAGGATGCTGCGAGATGAATGGGATGCTGCATGCAGATGAATATTGATCTCCTACATCTCCCGTCTCAATACAGCATCCCTACTTAAAGGCATCTCGGACTTAGTCGATTTTTCATAAATTCATAGAAATTCATATGTTAGGATGCTGCGAGATGAATGGGATGCTGCATGGAGATGAATCTTGATCTCCTACATCTCCCATCTCAATACAGCATCCCTACTTAAAGGCATCTCGGACCTAGTCGATTTTTCATAAATTCATAGAAATTCATATGTTAGGATGCTGCGAGATGAATGGGATGCTGCATGGAGATGAATCTTGATCTCCTACATCTCTCATCTCAATACAGCATCCCTACTTAAAGCCATCTCGGACTTAGTCGAATTTTCATAAATTCATAGAAATTCATATGTTAGGATGCTGCGAGATGAATGGGATGCTGCATGGAGATGAATTTTGATCTCCTACATCTCCCATCTCAATACAGCATCCCTACTTAAAGCCATCTCGGACTTAGTCGAATTTTCATAAATTCATAGAAATTCATATGTTAGGATGCTGCGAGATGAATGGGATGCTGCATGGAGATGAATCTTGATCTTCTTCATCTCCCATCTTAATACAGCATCCCTACTTAAAGGCATCTCGGACTTAGTCGATTTTTCATAAATTCATAGAAATTCATATGTTAGGATGCTGCGAGATGAATGGGATGCTGCATGGAGATGAATCTTGATCTCCTTCATCTCTCATCTCAATACAGCATCCCTACTTAAAGCCATCTCGGACTTAGTCGATTTTTCATAAATTCATAGAAATTCATATGTAAGGATGCTGCGAGATGAATGGGATGCTGCATGGAGATGAATCTTGATCTTCTTCATCTCCCATCTTAATACAGCATCCCTACTTGAAGGCATCTCGGACTTAGTCGATTTTTCATAAATTCATAGAAATTCATATGTTAGGATGCTGCGAGATGAATGTTATGCTGCATGCAGATGAATATTGATCTCCTACATCTCCCGTCTCAATACAGCATCCCTACTTAAAGGCATCTCGGACTTAGTCGATTTTTCATAAATTCATAGAAATTCATATGTTAGGATGCTGCGAGATGAATGGGATGCTGCATGGAGATGAATCTTGATCTTCTTCATCTCCCATCTTAATACAGCATCCCTACTTAAAGCCATCTCGGACTTAGTCGGTTTTTCATAAATTCATAGAAATTCATATGTTAGGATGCTGCGAGATGAATGGGATGCTGCATGCAGATGAATATTGATCTCCTACATCTCCCGTCTCAATACAGCATCCCTACTTAAAGGCATCTCGGACTTAGTCGATTTTTCATAAATTCATAGAAATTCATATGTTAGGATGCTGCGAGATGAATGGGATGCTGCATGGAGATGAATCTTGATCTCCTACATCTCCCATCTCAATACAGCATCCCTACTTAAAGGCATCTCGGACCTAGTCGATTTTTCATAAATTCATAGAAATTCATATGTTAGGATGCTGCGAGATGAATGGGATGCTGCATGGAGATGAATCTTGATCTCCTACATCTCTCATCTCAATACAGCATCCCTACTTAAAGGCATCTCGGACTTAGTCGATTTTTCATAAATTCTAAGAAATTCATATGTTAGGATGCTGGGAGATGAATGGGATGCTGCATGGAGATGAATTTTGATCTCCTACATCTCCCATCTCAATACAGCATCCCTACTTAAAGCCATCTCGGACTTAGTCGAATTTTCATAAATTCATAGAAATTCATATGTTAGGATGCTGCGAGATGAATGGGATGCTGCATGGAGATGAATCTTGATCTTCTTCATCTCCCATCTTAATACAGCATCCCTACTTAAAGGCATCTCGGACTTAGTCGATTTTTCATAAATTCTAAGAAATTCATATGTTAGGATGCTGGGAGATGAATGGGATGCTGCATGGAGATGAATTTTGATCTCCTACATCTCCCATCTCAATACAGCATCCCTACTTAAAGGCATCTCGGACTTAGTCGATTTTTCATAAATTCATAGAAATTCATATGTTAGGATGCTGCGAGATGAATGGGATGCTGCATGGAGATGAATCTTGATCTCCTTCATCTCTCATCTCAATACAGCATCCCTACTTAAAGCCATCTCGGACTTAGTCGATTTTTCATAAATTCATAGAAATTCATATGTAAGGATGCTGCGAGATGAATGGGATGCTGCATGGAGATGAATCTTGATCTCCTACATCTCTCATCTCAATACAGCATCCCTACTTAAAGGCATCTCGGACTTAGTCGATTTTTCATAAATTCATAGAAATTCATATGTTAGGATGCTACGAGATGAATGGGATGCTGCATGGAGATGAATCTTGATCTTCTTCATCTCCCATCTTAATACAGCATCCCTACTTAAAGGCATCTCGGACTTAGTCGATTTTTCATAAATTCTAAGAAATTCATATGTTAGGATGCTGGGAGATGAATGGGATGCTGCATGGAGATGAATTTTGATCTCCTACATCTCCCATCTCAATACAGCATCCCTACTTAAAGCCATCTCGGACTTAGTCGAATTTTCATAAATTCATAGAAATTCATATGTAAGGATGCTGCGAGATGAATGGGATGCTGCATGGAGATGAATCTTGATCTCCTACATCTCTCATCTCAATACACCATCCCTACTTAAAGGCATCTCGGACTTAGTCGATTTTTCATAAATTCTAAGAAATTCATATGTTAGGATGCTGGGAGATGAATGGGATGCTGCATGGAGATGAATCTTGATCTTCTACATCTCCCATCTTAATACAGCATCCCTACTTAAAGGCATCTCGGACTTAGTCGATTTTTCATAAATTCATAGAAATTCATATGTTAGGATGCTGCGAGATGAATGGGATGCTGCATGGAGATGAATCTTGATCTCCTACATCTCTCATCTCAATACAGCATCCCTACTTAAAGCCATCTCGGACTTAGTCGATTTTTCATAAATTCTAAGAAAAACATATGTTAGGATGCTGCGAGATGAATGGGATGCTGCATGGAGATGAATCTTGATCTTCTTCATCTCCCATCTTAATACAGCATCCCTACTTAAAGGCATCTCGGACTTAGTCGATTTTTCATAAATTCTAAGAAATTCATATGTTAGGATGCTGCGAGATGAATGGGATGCTGCATGGAGATGAATCTTGATCTCCTACATCTCCCATCTCAATACAGCATCCCTACTTGAAGGCATCTCGGACTTAGTCGATTTTTCATAAATTCATAGAAATTCATATGTTAGGATGCTGCGAGATGAATGGGATGCTGCATGCAGATGAATATTGATCTCCTACATCTCCCGTCTCAATACAGCATCCCTACTTAAAGGCATCTCGGACTTAGTCGATTTTTCATAAATTCATAGAAATTCATATGTTAGGATGCTGCGAGATGAATGGGATGCTGCATGGAGATGAATCTTGATCTCCTACATCTCTCATCTCAATACAGAATCCCTACTTAAAGCCATCTCGGACTTAGTCGATTTTTCATAAATTCATAGTAATTCATATGTTAGGATGCTGCGAGATGAATGGGATGCTGCATGGAGATGAATCTTGATCTCCTACATCTCCCATCTCAATACAGCATCCCTACTTAAAGCCATCTCGGACTTAGTCGGTTTTTCATAAATTCATAGAAATTCATATGTTAGGATGCTGGGAGATGAATGGGATGCTGCATGGAGATGAATCTGGATCTCCTACATCTCCCATCTTAATACAGCATCCCTACTTAAAGGCATCTCGGACTTAGTCGATTTTTCATAAATTCTAAGAAATTCATATGTTAGGATGCTGCGAGATGAATGGGATGCTGCATGGAGATGAATCTTGATCTCCTACATCTCTCATCTCAATACAGCATCCCTACTTAAAGGCATCTCGGACTTAGTCGATTTTTCATAAATTCATAGAAATTCATATGTTAGGATGCTGGGAGATGAATGGGATGCTGCATGGAGATGAATCTTGATCTTCTTCATCTCCCATCTTAATACAGCATCCCTACTTAAAGGCATCTCGGACTAAGTCGATTTTTCATAAATTCTAAGAAATTCATATGTTAGGATGCTGGGAGATGAATGGGATGCTGCATGGAGATAAATCTTGATCTCCTACATCTCCCATCTCAATACAGCATCCCTACTTAAAGGCATCTCGGACTTAGTCGATTTTTCATAAATTCATAGAAATTCATATGTTAGGATGCTGGGAGATGAATGAGATGCTGCATGGAGATGAATCTTGATCTTCTTCATCTCCCATCTTAATACAGCATCCCTACTTAAAGGCATCTCGGACTTAGTCGATTTTTCATAAATTCTAAGAAATTCATATGTTAGGATGCTGGGAGATGAATGGGATGCTGCATGGAGATGCATCTTGATCTCCTACATCTCCCATCTTAATACAGCATCCCTACTTAAAGCCATCTCGGACTTAGTCGATTTTTCATAAATTCTAAGAAATTCATATGTTAGGATGCTGGGAGATGAATGGGATGCTGCATGGAGATGAATCTTGGTCTTCTTCATCTCCCATCTTAATACAGCATCCCTACTTAAAGGCATCTCGGACTTAGTCGATTTTTCATAAATTCTAAGAAAAACATATGTTAGGATGCTGCGAGATGAATGGGATGCTGCATGGAGATGAATCTTGATCTCCTACATCTCCCATCTTAATACAGCATCCCTACTTAAAGGCTTCTCGGACTTATTCGATTTTTCATAAATTCTAAGAAATTCATATGTTAGGATGCTGGGAGATAAATGGGATGCTGCATGGAGATGAATCTTGATCTCCTACATCTCCCATCTCAATACAGCATCCCTACTTAAAGGCATCTCGGACTTAGTCGATTTTTCATAAATTCATAGAAATTCATATGTTAGGATGCTGCGAGATGAATGGGATGCTGCATGGAGATGAATCTTGATCTCCTACATCTCTCATCTCAATACAGCATCCCTACTTAAAGGCATCTCGGACTTAGTCGATTTTTCATAAATTCATAGAAATTCATATGTTAGGATGCTGCGAGATGAATGGGATGCTGCATGGAGATGAATCTTGATCTCCTACATCTCCCATCTCAATACAGCATCCCTACTTAAAGGCATCTCGGACTTAGTCGATTTTTCATAAATTCTAAGAAAAACATAAGTTAGGATGATGGGAGATGAATGGGATGCTGCATGGAGATGAATCTTGATCTTCTACATCTCCCATCTTAATACAACATCGCTACTTAAAGGCATCTCGGACTTAGTCGATTTTTCATAAATTCTAAGAAAAACATAAGTTAGGATGATGGGAGATGAATGGGATGCTGCATGGAGATGAATCTTGATCTTCTACATCTCCCATCTTAATACAACATCGCTACTTAAAGGCATCTCGGACTTAGTCGATTTTTCATAAATTCTAAGAAAAACATATGTAAGGATGCTGCGAGATGAATGGGATGCTGCATGGAGATGAATCTTGATCTTCTTCATCTCCCATCTTAATACAGCATCCCTACTTAAAGGCATCTCGGACTTAGTCGATTTTTCATAAATTCTAAGAAAAACATATGTTAGGATGATGCGAGATGAATGGGATGCTGCATGGAGATGAATCTTGATCTTCTTCATCTCCCATCTTAATACAGCATCCCTACTTAAAGGCATCTCGGACTTAGTCGATTTTTCATAAATTCTAAGAAAAACATAAGTTAGGATGATGGGAGATGAATGGGATGCTGCATGGAGATGAATCTTGATCTTCTGCATCTCCCATCTTAATACAGCATCCCTACTTAAAGGCATCTCGGACTTAGTCGATTTTTCATAAATTCTAAGAAAAACATAAGTTAGGATGATGGGAGATGAATGGGATGCTGCATGGAGATGAATCTTGATCTTCTACATCTCCCATCTTAATACAACATCGCTACTTAAAGGCATCTCGGACTTAGTCGATTTTTCATAAATTCTAAGAAAAACATAAGTTAGGATGATGGGAGATGAATGGGATGCTGCATGGAGATGAATCTTGATCTTCTGCATCTCTTATCGCAATACAGCATCCCTACTTAAAGGCATCTCGGACTTAGTCGATTTTTCATAAATTCATAGAAATTCATATGTTAGGATGCTGGGAGATGAATGGGATGCTGCATGGAGATGAATCTTGATCTTCTCCATCTCCCATCTTAATACAGCATCCCTACTTAAGGGCATCTCGGACTTAGTCGATTTTTCATAAATTCTAAGAAAAACATATGTTAGGATGCTGCGAGATGAATGGGATGCTGCATGGAGATGAATCTTGATCTTCTTCATCTCCCATCTTAATACAGCATCCCTACTTAAAGGCATCTCGGACTTAGTCGATTTTTCATAAATTCTAAGAAATTCATATGTTAGGATGCTGCGAGATGAATGGGATGCTGCATGGAGATGAATCTTGATCTCCTACATCTCCCATCTCAATACAGCATCCCTACTTGAAGGCATCTCGGACTTAGTCGATTTTTCATAAATTCATAGAAATTCATATGTTAGGATGCTGCGAGATGAATGGGATGCTGCATGCAGATGAATATTGATCTCCTACATCTCCCGTCTCAATACAGCATCCCTACTTAAAGGCATCTCGGACTTAGTCGATTTTTCATAAATTCATAGAAATTCATATGTTAGGATGCTGCGAGATGAATGGGATGCTGCATGGAGATGAATCTTGATCTCCTACATCTCTCATCTCAATACAGCATCCCTACTTAAAGCCATCTCGGACTTAGTCGATTTTTCATAAATTCATAGTAATTCATATGTTAGGATGCTGCGAGATGAATGGGATGCTGCATGGAGATGAATCTTGATCTCCTACATCTCCCATCTCAATACAGCATCCCTACTTAAAGCCATCTCGGACTTAGTCGGTTTTTCATAAATTCATAGAAATTCATATGTTAGGATGCTGGGAGATGAATGGGATGCTGCATGGAGATGAATCTGGATCTCCTACATCTCCCATCTTAATACAGCATCCCTACTTAAAGGCATCTCGGACTTAGTCGATTTTTCATAAATTCTAAGAAATTCATATGTTAGGATGCTGCGAGATGAATGGGATGCTGCATGGAGATGAATCTTGATCTCCTACATCTCTCATCTCAATACAGCATCCCTACTTAAAGGCATCTCGGACTTAGTCGATTTTTCATAAATTCATAGAAATTCATATGTTAGGATGCTGGGAGATGAATGGGATGCTGCATGGAGATGAATCTTGATCTTCTTCATCTCCCATCTTAATACAGCATCCCTACTTAAAGGCATCTCGGACTAAGTCGATTTTTCATAAATTCTAAGAAATTCATATGTTAGGATGCTGGGAGATGAATGGGATGCTGCATGGAGATAAATCTTGATCTCCTACATCTCCCATCTCAATACAGCATCCCTACTTAAAGGCATCTCGGACTTAGTCGATTTTTCATAAATTCATAGAAATTCATATGTTAGGATGCTGGGAGATGAATGAGATGCTGCATGGAGATGAATCTTGATCTTCTTCATCTCCCATCTTAATACAGCATCCCTACTTAAAGGCATCTCGGACTTAGTCGATTTTTCATAAATTCTAAGAAATTCATATGTTAGGATGCTGGGAGATGAATGGGATGCTGCATGGAGATGCATCTTGATCTCCTACATCTCCCATCTTAATACAGCATCCCTACTTAAAGCCATCTCGGACTTAGTCGATTTTTCATAAATTCTAAGAAATTCATATGTTAGGATGCTGGGAGATGAATGGGATGCTGCATGGAGATGAATCTTGGTCTTCTTCATCTCCCATCTTAATACAGCATCCCTACTTAAAGGCATCTCGGACTTAGTCGATTTTTCATAAATTCTAAGAAAAACATATGTTAGGATGCTGCGAGATGAATGGGATGCTGCATGGAGATGAATCTTGATCTCCTACATCTCCCATCTTAATACAGCATCCCTACTTAAAGGCTTCTCGGACTTATTCGATTTTTCATAAATTCTAAGAAATTCATATGTTAGGATGCTGGGAGATAAATGGGATGCTGCATGGAGATGAATCTTGATCTTCTTCATCTCCCATCTTAATACAGCATTCCTACTTAAATGCATCTCGGACTTAGTCGATTTTTCATAAATTCATAGAAATTCATATGTTAGGATGCTGCGAGATGAATGGGATGCTGCATGGAGATGCATCTTGATCTCCTACATCTCCCATCTTAATACAGCATCCCTACTTAAAGCCATCTCGGACTTAGTCGATTTTTCATAAATTCTAAGAAATTCATATGTTAGGATGCTGGGAGATGAATGGGTTGCTGCATGGAGATGAATCTTGATCTCCTACATCTCCCATCTCAATACAGCATCCCTACTTAAAGGCATCTCGGACTTAGTCGATTTTTCATAAATTCTAAGAAAAACATAAGTTAGGATGATGGGAGATGAATGGGATGCTGCATGGAGATGAATCTTGATCTTCTACATCTCCCATCTTAATACAACATCGCTACTTAAAGGCATCTCGGACTTAGTCGATTTTTCATAAATTCTAAGAAAAACATAAGTTAGGATGATGGGAGATGAATGGGATGCTGCATGGAGATGAATCTTGATCTTCTTCATCTCCCTTCTTAATACAACATCCCTACTTAAAGGCATCTCTGACTTAGTCGATTTTTCATAAATTCTAAGAAAAACATATGTAAGGATGCTGCGAGATGAATGGGATGCTGCATGGAGATGAATCTTGATCTTCTTCATCTCCCATCTTAATACAGCATCCCTACTTAAAGGCATCTCGGACTTAGTCGATTTTTCATAAATTCTAAGAAAAACATATGTTAGGATGATGCGAGATGAATGGGATGCTGCATGGAGATGAATCTTGATCTTCTTCATCTCCCATCTTAATACAGCATCCCTACTTAAAGGCATCTCGGACTTAGTCGATTTTTCATAAATTCTAAGAAAAACATAAGTTAGGATGATGGGAGATGAATGGGATGCTGCATGGAGATGAATCTTGATCTTCTGCATCTCCCATCTTAATACAGCATCCCTACTTAAAGGCATCTCGGACTTAGTCGATTTTTCATAAATTCTAAGAAAAACATAAGTTAGGATGATGGGAGATGAATGGGATGCTGCATGGAGATGAATCTTGATCTTCTACATCTCCCATCTTAATACAACATCGCTACTTAAAGGCATCTCGGACTTAGTCGATTTTTCATAAATTCTAAGAAAAACATAAGTTAGGATGATGGGAGATGAATGGGATGCTGCATGGAGATGAATCTTGATCTTCTGCATCTCTTATCGCAATACAGCATCCCTACTTAAAGGCATCTCGGACTTAGTCGATTTTTCATAAATTCATAGAAATTCATATGTTAGGATGCTGGGAGATGAATGGGATGCTGCATGGAGATGAATCTTGATCTTCTCCATCTCCCATCTTAATACAGCATCCCTACTTAAGGGCATCTCGGACTTAGTCGATTTTTCATAAATTCTAAGAAAAACATATGTTAGGATGCTGCGAGATGAATGGGATGCTGCATGGAGATGAACCTTGATCTTTTCCATCTCCCATCTTACCTCAGCATCCCTACTTAAAGGCATCTCGGACTTAGTCGATTTTTCATAAATTCAAAGAAAAACATATGTTAGGATGCTGCGAGATGAATGGGATGCTGTATGGAGATGAATCTTGATCTTCTTCATCTCCCATCTTACCTCAGCATCCCTACTTACAGGCATCTCGGACTTAGTCGATTTTTCATAAATTCTAAGAAAAACATATGTTAGGATGCTTCGAGATGAATGGGATGCTGCATGGAGATGAATCTTGATCTTCTCCATCTCCCATCTTAATACAGCATCCCTACTTAAGGGCATCTCGGACTTAGTCGATTTTTCATAAATTCTAAGAAAAACATATGTTAGGATGCTGGGAGATGAATGAGATGCTGCATGGAGATGAATCTTGATCTCCTACATCTCCCATCTCAATACAGCATCCCTACTTAAAGGCATCTCGGACTTAGTCGATTTTTCATAAATTCATAGAAATTCATATGTTAGGATGCTGCGAGATGAATGGGATGCTGCATGGAGATGAATCTTGTTCTCCTACATCTCTCATCTCAATACAGCATCCCTACTTAAAGCCATCTCGGACTTAGTCGATTTTTAATAAATTCTAAGAAAATAATATGTAAGGATGCTGCGAGATGAATGGGATGCTGCATGGAGATGAATCTTGATCTTCTTCATCTCCCATCTTAATACAGCATCCCTACTTAAAGGCATCTCGGACTTAGTCGATTTTTCATAAATTCATAGAAATTCATATGTTAGGATGCTGCGAGATGAATGGGATGCTGCATGGAGATGAATCTTGATCTCCTTCATCTCTCATCTCAATACAGCATCCCTACTTAAAGCCATCTCGGACTTAGTCGATTTTTCATAAATTCATAGAAATTCATATGTAAGGATGCTGCGAGATGAATGGGATGCTGCATGGAGATGAATCTTGATCTCCTACATCTCTCATCTCAATACAGCATCCCTACTTAAAGGCATCTCGGACTTAGTCGATTTTTCATAAATTCATAGAAATTCATATGTTAGGATGCTGGGAGATGAATGGGATGCTGCATGGAGATGAATCTTGATCTTCTTCATCTCCCATCTTAATACAGCATCCCTACTTAAAGGCATCTCGGACTTAGTCGATTTTTCATAAATTCTAAGAAATTCATATGTTAGGATGCTGGGAGATAAATGGGATGCTGCATGGAGATGAATCTTGATCTCCTACATCTCCCATCTCAATACAGCATCCCTACTTAAAGGCATCTCGGACCTAGTCGATTTTTCATAAATTCATAGAAATTCATATGTTAGGATGCTGCGAGATGAATGGGATGCTGCATGGAGATGAATCTTGATCTCCTACATCTCTCATCTCAATACAGCATCCCTACTTAAAGCCATCTCGGACTTAGTCGATTTTTCATAAATTCATAGAAATTCATATGTTAGGATGCTGCGAGATGAATGGGATGCTGCATGGAGATGAATCTTGATCTACTTCATTTCCCATCTTAATACAGCATCCCTACTTAAATGCATCTCGGACTTAGTCGATTTTTCATAAATTCTAAGAAAAACATATGTTAGGATGCTGCGAGATGAATGGGATGCTGCATGGAGATGAATCTTGATCTTCTTCATCTCCCATCTTAATACAGCATCCCTACTTAAATGCATCTCGGACTTAGTCGATTTTTCATAAATTCTAAGAAAAACATATGTTAGGATGCTGCGAGATGAATGGGATGCTGCATGGAGATGAATCTTGATCTCCTACATCTCCCATCTCAATACAGCATCCCTACTTGAAGGCATCTCGGACTTAGTCGATTTTTCATAAACTCATAGAAATTCATATGTTAGGATGCTGCGAGATGAATGGGATGCTGCATGCAGATGAATATTGATCTCCTACATCTCCCGTCTCAATACAGCATCCCTACTTAAAGGCATCTCGGACTTAGTCGATTTTTCATAAATTAATAGAAATTCATATGTTAGGATGCTGCGAGATGAATGGGATGCTGCATGGAGATGAATCTTGATCTCCTACATCTCTCATCTCAATACAGCATCCCTACTTAAAGGCATCTCGGACTTAGTCGATTTTTCATAAATTCATAGAAATTCATATGTTAGGATGCTGGGAGATGAATGGGATGCTGCATGGAGATGAATCTTGATCTTCTCCATCTCCCATCTTAATACAGCATCCCTACTTGAAGGCATCTCGGACTTAGTCGATTTTTCATAAATTCATAGAAATTCATATGTTAGGATGCTGCGAGATGAATGTTATGCTGCATGCAGATGAATATTGATCTCCTACATCTCCCGTCTCAATACAGCATCCCTACTTAAAGGCATCTCGGACTTAGTCGATTTTTCATAAATTCATAGAAATTCATATGTTAGGATGCTGCGAGATGAATGGGATGCTGCATGGAGATGAATCTTGATCTTCTTCATCTCCCATCTTAATACAGCATCCCTACTTAAAGGCATCTCGGACTTAGTCGATTTTTCATAAATTCTAAGAAATTCATATGTTAGGATGCTGGGAGATGAATGGGATGCTGCATGGAGATGAATTTTGATCTCCTACATCTCCCATCTCAATACAGCATCCCTACTTAAAGCCATCTCGGACTTAGTCGAATTTTCATAAATTCATAGAAATTCATATGTTAGGATGCTGCGAGATGAATGGGATGCTGCATGGAGATGAATCTTGATCTTCTTCATCTCCCATCTTAATACAGCATCCCTACTTAAAGGCATCTCGGACTTAGTCGATTTTTCATAAATTCTAAGAAATTCATATGTTAGGATGCTGGGAGATGAATGGGATGCTGCATGGAGATGAATTTTGATCTCCTACATCTCCCATCTCAATACAGCATCCCTACTTAAAGGCATCTCGGACTTAGTCGATTTTTCATAAATTCATAGAAATTCATATGTTAGGATGCTGCGAGATGAATGGGATGCTGCATGGAGATGAATCTTGATCTCCTTCATCTCTCATCTCAATACAGCATCCCTACTTAAAGCCATCTCGGACTTAGTCGATTTTTCATAAATTCATAGAAATTCATATGTAAGGATGCTGCGAGATGAATGGGATGCTGCATGGAGATGAATCTTGATCTCCTACATCTCTCATCTCAATACAGCATCCCTACTTAAAGGCATCTCGGACTTAGTCGATTTTTCATAAATTCATAGAAATTCATATGTTAGGATGCTACGAGATGAATGGGATGCTGCATGGAGATGAATCTTGATCTTCTTCATCTCCCATCTTAATACAGCATCCCTACTTAAAGGCATCTCGGACTTAGTCGATTTTTCATAAATTCTAAGAAATTCATATGTTAGGATGCTGGGAGATGAATGGGATGCTGCATGGAGATGAATTTTGATCTCCTACATCTCCCATCTCAATACAGCATCCCTACTTAAAGCCATCTCGGACTTAGTCGAATTTTCATAAATTCATAGAAATTCATATGTAAGGATGCTGCGAGATGAATGGGATGCTGCATGGAGATGAATCTTGATCTCCTACATCTCTCATCTCAATACAGCATCCCTACTTAAAGGCATCTCGGACTTAGTCGATTTTTCATAAATTCTAAGAAATTCATATGTTAGGATGCTGGGAGATGAATGGGATGCTGCATGGAGATGAATCTTGATCTTCTACATCTCCCATCTTAATACAGCATCCCTACTTAAAGGCATCTCGGACTTAGTCGATTTTTCATAAATTCATAGAAATTCATATGTTAGGATGCTGCGAGATGAATGGGATGCTGCATGGAGATGAATCTTGATCTCCTACATCTCTCATCTCAATACAGCATCCCTACTTAAAGCCATCTCGGACTTAGTCGATTTTTCATAAATTCTAAGAAAAACATATGTTAGGATGCTGCGAGATGAATGGGATGCTGCATGGAGATGAATCTTGATCTTCTTCATCTCCCATCTTAATACAGCATCCCTACTTAAAGGCATCTCGGACTTAGTCGATTTTTCATAAATTCTAAGAAATTCATATGTTAGGATGCTGCGAGATGAATGGGATGCTGCATGGAGATGAATCTTGATCTCCTACATCTCCCATCTCAATACAGCATCCCTACTTGAAGGCATCTCGGACTTAGTCGATTTTTCATAAATTCATAGAAATTCATATGTTAGGATGCTGCGAGATGAATGGGATGCTGCATGCAGATGAATATTGATCTCCTACATCTCCCGTCTCAATACAGCATCCCTACTTAAAGGCATCTCGGACTTAGTCGATTTTTCATAAATTCATAGAAATTCATATGTTAGGATGCTGCGAGATGAATGGGATGCTGCATGGAGATGAATCTTGATCTCCTACATCTCTCATCTCAATACAGCATCCCTACTTAAAGCCATCTCGGACTTAGTCGATTTTTCATAAATTCATAGTAATTCATATGTTAGGATGCTGCGAGATGAATGGGATGCTGCATGGAGATGAATCTTGATCTCCTACATCTCCCATCTCAATACAGCATCCCTACTTAAAGCCATCTCGGACTTAGTCGGTTTTTCATAAATTCATAGAAATTCATATGTTAGGATGCTGGGAGATGAATGGGATGCTGCATGGAGATGAATCTGGATCTCCTACATCTCCCATCTTAATACAGCATCCCTACTTAAAGGCATCTCGGACTTAGTCGATTTTTCATAAATTCTAAGAAATTCATATGTTAGGATGCTGCGAGATGAATGGGATGCTGCATGGAGATGAATCTTGATCTCCTACATCTCTCATCTCAATACAGCATCCCTACTTAAAGGCATCTCGGACTTAGTCGATTTTTCATAAATTCATAGAAATTCATATGTTAGGATGCTGGGAGATGAATGGGATGCTGCATGGAGATGAATCTTGATCTTCTTCATCTCCCATCTTAATACAGCATCCCTACTTAAAGGCATCTCGGACTAAGTCGATTTTTCATAAATTCTAAGAAATTCATATGTTAGGATGCTGGGAGATGAATGGGATGCTGCATGGAGATAAATCTTGATCTCCTACATCTCCCATCTCAATACAGCATCCCTACTTAAAGGCATCTCGGACTTAGTCGATTTTTCATAAATTCATAGAAATTCATATGTTAGGATGCTGGGAGATGAATGAGATGCTGCATGGAGATGAATCTTGATCTTCTTCATCTCCCATCTTAATACAGCATCCCTACTTAAAGGCATCTCGGACTTAGTCGATTTTTCATAAATTCTAAGAAATTCATATGTTAGGATGCTGGGAGATGAATGGGATGCTGCATGGAGATGCATCTTGATCTCCTACATCTCCCATCTTAATACAGCATCCCTACTTAAAGCCATCTCGGACTTAGTCGATTTTTCATAAATTCTAAGAAATTCATATGTTAGGATGCTGGGAGATGAATGGGATGCTGCATGGAGATGAATCTTGGTCTTCTTCATCTCCCATCTTAATACAGCATCCCTACTTAAAGGCATCTCGGACTTAGTCGATTTTTCATAAATTCTAAGAAAAACATATGTTAGGATGCTGCGAGATGAATGGGATGCTGCATGGAGATGAATCTTGATCTCCTACATCTCCCATCTTAATACAGCATCCCTACTTAAAGGCTTCTCGGACTTATTCGATTTTTCATAAATTCTAAGAAATTCATATGTTAGGATGCTGGGAGATAAATGGGATGCTGCATGGAGATGCATCTTGATCTCCTACATCTCCCATCTTAATACAGCATCCCTACTTAAAGCCATCTCAGACTTAGTCGATTTTTCATAAATTCTAAGAAATTCATATGTTAGGATGCTGGGAGATGAATGGGATGCTGCATGGAGATGAATCTTGATCTTCTTCATCTCCCATCTCAATACAGCATCCCTACTTAAAGGCATCTCGGACTTATTCGATTTTTCATAAATTCATAGAAATTCATATGTTAGGATGCTGGGAGATGAATGGGATGCTGCATGGAGATGAATCTTGATCTTCTCCATCTCCCATCTTAATACAGAATCCCTACTTAAAGGCATCTCGGACTTAGTCGATTTTTCATAAATTCTAAGAAATTCATATGTTAGGATGCTGGGAGATAAATGGGATGCTGCATGGAGATGAATCTTGATCTCCTACATCTCCCATCTCAATACAGCATCCCTACTTAAAGGCATCTCGGACTTAGTCGATTTTTCATAAATTCATAGAAATTCATATGTTAGGATGCTGGGAGATGAATGGGATGCTGCATGGAGATGAATCTTGATCTTCCTCATCTCCCATCTGATTACAGCATCCCTACTTAAAGGCATCTCGGACTTAGTCGATTTTTCATAAATTCTAAGAAAACAATATGTTAGGATGCTGCGAGATGAATGGGATGCTGCATGGAGATGAATCTTGATCTTCTCCATCTCCCATCTTAATACAGCATCCCTACTTAAAGGCATCTCGGACTTAGTCGATTTTTCATAAATTCTAAGAAATTCATATGTTAGGATGCTGGGAGATGAATGGGATGCTACATGGAGATGAATCTTGATCTTCTTTATCTCCCATCTCAATACAGCATCCCTACTTAAAGGCATCTCGGACTTAGTCGATTTTTCATAAATTCTAAGAAAAACATATGTTAGGATGCTGCGAGATGAATGATATGCTGCATGGAGATGAATCTTGATCTTCTTCATCTCCCATCTTAATACAGCATCCCTACTTGACGACATCTCGGACTAAGTTGCTTTTTCATAAATTCTAAGAAAAACATATGTTAGGATGCTGGGAGATGAATTGGATGCTGCATGGAGATGAATCTTGATCTTCTTCATCTCCCATCTTAATACAGCATCCCTACTTAAAGGCATCTTGGACTTAGTCGATTTTTCATAAATTCTAAGAAATTCAAATGTTAGGATGCTGGGAGATGAATGGGATGCTGCATGGAGATGAATCTTGATCTTTTTCATCTGCCATCTCAATACAGCATCCCTACTTAAAGGCATCTCAGACTTAGTCGATTTTTCATAAATTCTAAGAAAAACATATGTTAGGATGCTGCGAGATGAATGGGATGCTGCATGGAGATGAATCTTGATCTTCTTCATCTCCCATCTTAATACAGCATCCCTACTTAAAGGCATCTCGGACTTAGTCGATTTTTCATAAATTCTAAAAAATTCATATGTTAGGATGCTGCGAGATGAATGGGATGCTGCATGGAGATGAATCTTGATCTTCTTCATCTCCCATCTCGATACAGCATCCCTACTTAAAGGCATCTCGGACTTAGTCGATTTTTCATAAATTCTAAGAAATTCATATGTTAGGATGCTGCGAGATGAATGGGATGCTGCATGGAGATAAATCTTGATCTTCTTCATCTTCCATCTTAATACAGCATCCCTACATAAAGGCATCTCGGACTTAGTCGATTTTTCATAATTTCTTAGAAAAACATATGTTAGGATGCTGCGAGATGAATGGGATGCTGCATGGAGATGAATCTTGATCTTCTTCATCTCCTATCTCAATACAGCATCCCTACTTAAAGGCATCTCGGACTTAGTCGATTTTTCATAATTTCTTAGAAAAACATATGTTAGGATGCTGCGAGATGAATGAGATGCTGCATGGAGATGAATTTTGATCTTCTTCATCTCCCATCTTAATACAGCATCCCTACTTAAAGGCATCTCGGACTTAGTCGATTTTTCATAAATTCTAAGAAAAACATATGTTAGGATGCTGCGAGATGAATGAGATGCTGCATGGAGATGAATCTTGTTCTTCTTCATCTCCCATCCTAATACAGCATCCCTACTTAAAGCCATCTCGGACTTAGTCGATTTTTCATAAATTCTAAGAAATTCATATGTTAGGATGCTGCGAGATGAATGGGATGTTGCATGGAGATGAATCTTCATCTTCTTCATCTCCCATCTCATTACAGCATCCCTGCTTAAAGGCATCTCGGACTTAGTCGATTTTTCATAAATTCTAAGAAAAACATATGTTAGGATGCTGCGAGATGAATGGGATGCTGCATGGAGATAAATCTTGATCTCTTACATCTCCCATCTCAATACAGCATCCCTACTTAAAGGCATCTCGGACTTAGTCAATTTTTTATAAATTCATAGAAATTCATATGTTAGGATGCTGCGAGATGAATGGGATGCTGCGTGGAGATGAATCTTGATCTCCTACATCTCCCATCTCAATACAGCATCCCTACTTAAAGGCATCTCGGACTTAGTCGATTTTTCATAAATTCTAAGAAAAACATATGTTAGGATGCTGCGAGATGAATTGGATGCTGCATGGAGATGAATCTTGATCTTCTTCATCTCCCATCTTAATACAGCATCCCTACTTAAAGGCATCTCGGACTTAGTCGATTTTTCATAAATTCTAAGAAAAACATATGTTAGGATGCTGCGAGACGAATGGGATGCTGCATGGAGATGAATCTTGATCTTCTACATCTCCCATCTTAATACAGCATCCCTACTTAAAGGCATCTCGGAATTAGTCGATTTTTCATAAGTTCTAAGAAAAACATATGTCAGGATGCTGCGAGATGAATGGGATGCTGCATGGAGATGAATCTTGATCTTCTTCATCTCCCATCTCAATACAGCATCGCTACTGAATTGCATCTCGGACTTAGTCGATTTTTCATAAATTCTAAGAAAAACATAAGTTAGGATGCTGCGAGATGAATGGGATGCTGCATGGAGATGAATCTTGATCTTCTTCATCTCCCATCTTGATACAGCATCCCTACTTAAAGGCATCTCGGACTTAGTCGATTTTTCATAAATTCTAAGAAATTCATATGTTAGGATGCTGCGAGATGAATGGGATGCTGCATGGAGATGAATCTTGATCTTCTTCATCTCCAATCTTAATACAGCATCCCTACTTAAAGGCATCTCGGACTTAGTCGATTTTTCATAAATTCTAAAAAATTCATATGTTAGGATGCTGGGAGATGAATGGGATGCTGCATGGAGATGATTCTTGATCTTCTTCATCTCCCATCTCAATACAGCATCCCTACTTAAGGGCATCTCGGACTTAGTCGATTTTTCATAAATTCTAAGAAATTCATATGTTAGGATGCTGGGAGATGAATGGGATGCTGCATGGAGATGAATCTTGATCTTCAACATCTCCCATCTTAATACAGCATCCCTACTTAAAGGCATCTTGGACTTAGCCGATTTTTCATAAATTCTAAGAAATTCATATGTTAGGATGCTGCGAGATGAGTGGGATGCTGCATGGAGATAAATCTTGATCTTCTTCATCCCCCATCTCAATACAGCATCCCTATTTAAAGGCATCTCGGACTTAGTCGATTTTTAATAAATTCTAAGAAAAACATATGTTAGGATTCTGGGAGATAAATGGGATGCTGCATGGAGATGAATCTTGATCTCTTTCATCTCCCATCTCAATACAGCATCCCTACTTAAAGGCATCTCGGACTTAGTCGATTTTTCATAAATTCTAAGATAAACATATGTTAGGATGCTGCGAGATAAATGGGATGCTGCATGGAGATGAATCTTGATCTTCTTCATCTCCAATCTTAATACAGCATCCCTACTTACAGGCATCTCGGACTTAGTCGATTTTTCATAAATTCTAAGAAAAACATATGTTAGGATGCTGGTTGATGAATGGGATGCTGCATGAAGATGAATCTTGATCTTCTTCATCTCCCATCTTAATAGAGCATCCCTACTTAAAGGCATCTCGGACTAAGTCGATTTTTCATAAATTCTAAGAAAAACATATGTTAGGATGCTGCGAGATGAATGGCATGCTGCAAGGAGATAAATCTTGATCTTCTTCATCTCCCATCTCAATACAGCATCCCTACTTAAGGGCATCTCGGACTTAGTCGATTTTTCATAAATTCTAAGAAAAACATATGTTAGGATGCTGAGAGATGAATGGGATGCTGCATGGAGATGAATCTTGATCTTCTTCATCTCCCATCTCAATACAGCATCCCTGCTTAAAGGCATCTCGGACTTAGTCGATTTTTCATAAATTCTAAGAAATTCATATGTTAGGATGCTGCGAGATAAATGGGATGCTGCATGGAGATAAATATTGATCTTTTTCATCTCCCATCTTAATACAGCATCCCTACTTAGAGGCATCTCGGACTTAGTCGATTTTTCATAAATTCTAAGAAATTCATATGTTAGGATGCTGGGAGATGAATTGGATGCTGCATGGAGATGAATCTTGATCTTCTACATCTCCCATAATAATACAGCATCCCTACTTAAAGGCATCTCGGACTTAGTCGATTTTTCATAAATTCTAAGAAAAACATATGTTAGGATGCTGGGAGATGAATGGGATGCTGCATGGAGATGAATGTTGACCTTCTTTATCTCCCATCTTAATACAGCATCCCTACTTAAAGGCATCTCGGACTTAGTCGAATTTTCATAAATTCTAAGAAATTGATATGTTAGGATGCTGCGAGATGAATGGGATGCTGCATGGAGATGAATCTTGATCTTCTTCATCTCCCATCTTAATACAGCATCCCTACTTAAAGGCATCTCGGACTTATTCGATTTTTCATAAATTCTTAGAAAAACATATGTTTAAATGCTGCGAGATGAATGGGATGCTGCATGGAGATGAATCTTGATCTCCTACATCTCCCATCTCAATACAGCATCCCTACTTAAAGGCATCTCGGACTTATTCGATTTTTCATAAATTCTTAGAAAAACATATGTTTAAATGCTGCGAGATGAATGGGATGCTGCATGGAGATGAATCTTGATCTCCTACATCTCCCATCTCAATACAGCATCCCTACTTAAAGGCATCTCTGACTTAGTCGATTTTTCATAAATTCTAAGAAAAACATATGTTAGGATGCTGCGAGATGAATGGGATGCTGCATGGAGATGAATCTTTATCTTCTTCATCTCCCATCTTAATACAGCATCCCTACTTAAAGGCATCTCGGACTTAGTCGATTTTTCATAAATTCTAAGAAAAACATATGTTAGGATGCTGCGCGATGAATGAGATGCTGCCTGGAGATGAATCTTGATCTTATTTATCTCCCATCCTAAACCAGCATCCCTACTTAAAGGCATCTCGGACTTAGTCGAATTTTCATAAATTCTTTCGAAAAACATATGTTAGGATGCTGCGAGATGAATGGGATGCTGCATGGAGATGAATCTCGATCTTCTTCATCTCCCATCTTAATACAGCATCCCTACTTAAATGCATCTCGGACTTAGTCGATTTTTCATAAATTCTAAGAAAAACATATGTTAGGATGCTGCGCGATGAATGAGATGCTGCCTGGAGATGAATCTTGATCTTATTTATCTCCCATCTTAATACAGCATCCCTACTTAAAGGCATCTCGGACTTAGTCGATTTTTCATAAATTCTAAAGAATTCATATGTTAGGATGCTGCGAGATGAATGGGATGCTGCATGGAGATGCATCTTGATCTCCTACATCTCCCATCTTAATACAGCATCCCTACCTCAAGCCATCTCGGACTTAGTCGATTTTTCATAAATTCTAAGAAATTCATATGTTAGGATGCTGCGAGATGAATGGGATGCTGCATGGAGATGAATCTTGATCTACTTCATCTCCCATCTTAATACAGCATCCCTACTTAAATGCATCTCGGACTTAGTCGATTTTTCATAAATTCATAGAAATTCATATGTTAGGATGCTGCGAGATGAATGGGATGCTGCATGGAGATGAATCTTGATCTACTTCATCTCCCATCTTAATACAGCATCCCTACTTAAATGCATCTCGGACTTAGTCGATTTTTCATAAATTCTAAGAAAAACATATGTTAGGATGCTGCGAGATGAATGGGATGCTGCATGGAGATGAATCTTGATCTTCTTCATCTCCCATCTTAATACAGCATCCCTACTTGAAGGCATCTCGGACTTAGTCGATTTTTCATAAATTCTAAGAAAAACATATGTTATGATGCTGCGAGATGAATGGGATGCTGCATGGAGATGAATCTTGATCTTCTTCATCTCCCATCTCAATACAGCATCCCTACTTAAAGGCATCTCGGACTTAGTCGATTTTTCATAAATTCTAAGAAAAACATATGTAAGGATGCTGCGAGATTAATGGGATGCTGCATGGAGATGAATCTTGATCTTCTTCATCTCCCATCTCAATACAGCATCCCTACTTACAGGCATCTCGGACTTAGTCGATTTTTCATGAATTCTAAGAAATTCATATGTTAGGATGCTGGGAGATGAATGGGATGCTGCATGGAGATGAATCTTGATCTTCTCCATCTCCCATCTTAATACAGCATCCCTACTTAAAGGCATCTCGGACTTAGTCGATTTTTCATAAATTCTTAGAAAAACATATGTAAGGATGCTGCGAGATGAATATGATGCTGCATGGAGATAAATCTTGATCTTCTTCATCTCCCATCATAATACAGCATCCCTACTTAAAGGCATCTCGGACTTAGTCGATTTTTCATAAATTCTAAGAAATTCATATGTTAGGATGCTGCGAGATGAATGGGATGCTGCATGGGGATGAATCTTGATCTTCTTCATCTCCCATCTCGATACAGCATCCCTACTTAAAGGCATCTCGGACTTAGTCGATTTTTCATAAATTCTAAGAAATTCATATGTTAGGATGCTGCGAGATTAATGGGATGCTGCATGGAGATGAATCTCGATCTTCTTCATCTTCCATCTTAATACAGCATCCCTACTCTAAGGCATCTCGGACTTAGTCGATTTTTCATAAATTCTAAGAAATTCATATGTTAGGATGCTGGGAGATGAATGGGATGCTGCATGGAGATGAATCTTGATCTTCTTCATCTCCCATCTTAATACAGCATCCCTACTTAAAGGCATCTCGGACTTAGTCGATTTTTCATAAATTCTAAGAAAAACATATGTTAGGATGCTGCGTGATGAATGGGATGCTGCATGGAGATGAATCTTGATCTTCTACATCTCCCATCTCAATACAGCATCCCTTCTTAAAGGCATCTCGGACTTAGTCGATTTTTCATAAATTCATAGAAATACATATGTTAGGATGCTGCGAGATGAATGTGATGCTGCATGGAGATGAATCTTGATCTTCTTCATCTCCCATCTTAATACAGCATCCCTACTTAAAGGCATCTCGGACTTAGTCGATTTTTCATAAATTCTAAGAAAAACATATGTTAGGATGCTGCGTGATGAATGGGATGCTGCATGGAGATGAATCTTGATCTTCTTCATCTCCCATCTTTATACAGCATCCCTACTTAAAGGCATCTCGGACTAAGTCGATTTTTCATAAATTCTAAGAAAAACATATGTTAGGATGCTGCGAGATGAATGGGATGCTGCATGGAGATGAATCTTGATCTTCTACATCTCGCATCTTAATACAGCATCCCTACTTAAAGGCATCTCGGACTTAGTCGATTTTTCATAAATTCTTAGAAAAACATATGTTAGGATGCTGGGAGATGAATGGGATGCTGCATGGAGATGAATCTTGATCTTCTTCATCTCCCATATTAATACAGCATCCCTACTTTAAGGCAACTCGGACTTAGTCGATTTTTCATATATTCTAAGAAAAACATATGTTAGGATGCTGCGTGATGAATGGGATGCTGCATGGAGATGAATCTTGATCTTCTACATCTCCCATCTTAATACAGCATCCCTGCTTAAAGGCATCTCGGACTTAGTCGATTTTTTATTAATTCTAAGAAAAACATATGTTAGGATGCTGCGAGATGAATGGGATGCTGCATGGAGATGAATCTTGATCTTCTCCATCTCCGATCTTAATACAGCATCCCTACTTAAAGGCATCCCGGAGTTAGTCGATTTTTCATAAATTCTAAGAAATTCATATGTTAGGATGCTGGGAGATGAATAGGATGCTGCATGGAGATGAATCTTGATCTTCTACATCTCCCATCTTAATACAGCATCCCTTCTTAAAGGCATCTCGGACTTAGTCGATTTTTCATAAATTCATAGAAATTCATATGCTAGGATGCTGGGAGATGAATGGGATGCTGCATGGAGATGAATCTTGATCTCCTACCTCTCCCATCTCAATACAGCATCCCTACTTAAAGGCATCTCGGACTTAGTCGTTTTTTCATAAATTCATAGAAATTCATATGTTAGGATGCTGCGAGAAGAATGGGATGCTGCATAGAGGTGAATCTTGATCTCCTACATCTCCCGTCTCAATACAGCATCCCTACTTAAAGGCATCTCGGACTTAGTCGATTTTTCATAAATTCATAGAAATTCATATGTTAGGATGCTGCGAGATGAATGGGATGCTGCATGGAGATGAATCTTGATCTTCTTCATCTCCCATCCTAATACAGCAACTCTACTTAAAGGCAGCTCGGACTTAGTCGGTTTTTCATAAATTCTAAGAAAAACATATGTTGGGATGCTGCGAGATTAATGGGATGCTGCATGGAGATGAATCTCAATCTTCTTCATCTCCCATCTTAATACAGCATCCCTACTTAAAGGCATCTCGGACTTAGTCGATTTTTCATAAATTCTAAGAAAAACATATGTTAGAATTCTGCGAGATGAATGGGATGCTGCATGGAGATGAATCTTGATCTTCTCCATCTCCCGTCTTAATACAGCATCCCTACTTGAAGGCATCTCGGACTTAGTCGATTGTTCATAAATTCATAGAAATTCATATGTTAGGATGCTGGGAGATGAACCGGCTGCTGCATGGAGATGAATCTTGATCTTCTTCATCTCCCATCTCAATACAGCATCCCTACTTGAAGGCATCTCGGACTTAGTCGATTTTTCATAAATTCTTAGAAAAACATATGTTAGGATGCTGCGAGATGAATGGGATGCTGCATGGAGATGCATCTTGATCTTCTACATCTCCCATCTTAATACAGCATCCCTACTTAAAGGCATCTTGGACTTAGTCGATTTTTCATAAATTCTAAGAAAAAAATATGTTAGGATGCTGCGAGATGAATGGGATGCTGCATGGAGATGAATCTTGATCTTCTACATCTCCCATCTTAATACAGCATCCCTACTTAAAGGCATCTTGGACTTAGTCGATTTTTCATAAATTCTAAGAAAAAAATATGTTAGGATGCTGCGAGATGAATGGGATGCTGCATGGAGATGAATCTTGATCTTCTTCATCTCTCATCTCAATACTGCATCCCTACTTAAAGGCATCTCGGACTAAGTCGATTTTTCATAAATTCTAAGAAAAACATATGTTATTATGCTGGGAAGTAAATGGGATGCTGCATGGAGATGAATCTTGATCTTCTTCATCTCCCATCTCAATACAGCATCCCTACTTAAAGGCATCTCGGACTTAGTCGTTTTTTCATAAATTCATAGAAATTCATATGTAAGAATGCTGCGAGAAGAATGGGATGCTGCATGGAGATGAATCTTAATCTTCTTCATCTCCCATCTTAATACAGCATCCCTACTTAAAGGCATCTCGGACTTAGTCGATTTTTCAGGAATTCATAGAAATTCATATGTTAGGATGCTGCGAGATGAATGGGATGCTGCATGGAGATGAATCTTGATCTCCTACATCTCCCATCCCAACACAGCATCCCTACTTGAAGCCATCTCGGTCTTAGTCGTTTTTTCATAAATTCATAGAAATTCATATGTTAGGATGCTGCGAGATGAATGGGATGCTGCATGGAGATGAATCTCAATCTTCTTCAACTCCCATCTTAATACAGTATCCCTACTTAAAGGCATCTCGGACTTAGTTGATTTTTCATAAATTCTAAGAAAAACATATGTTAGGATGCTGGGAGATGAATGAGATGCTGCATGGAGATGAATCTTGATCTTCTCCATCTCCCGTCTTAATACAGCATCCCTACTAAAAGGCATCTCGGACTTAGTCGATTTTTCATAAATTCATAGAAATTCATATGTTAGGATGCTGCGAGATGAATGGGATGCTGCATGGAGATGAATCTTGATCTCCTACATCTCCCATCTCAAAACAGCATCCCTACTTAAAGGCATCTCGGACTTAGTCGATTTTTCATAAATTCTAAGAAAAACATATGTTAGGATGCTGCGAGATGATTTGGATGCTGCATGGAGATGAATCTTGATCTTATTCATCTCCCATCTTATTACAGCATCCCTACTTAAAGGCATCTCGGACTTAGTCGATTTTTCATAAATTCTAAGAAAACAATATGTTAGGATGCTGCGAGATGAATGGAATGCTGCATGGAGATGAATCTTGATCTTCTCCATCTCCCATCTTAATACAGCATCCCTACTTAAAGGCATCTCGGACTTAGTCGATTTTTCATAAATTCTAAGAAAACAATATGTTAGGATGCTGCGAGATGAATGGGATGCTGCATGGAGATGAATCTTGATCTCCTTCATCTCTCATCTCGATACAGCATCCCTAATTAAAGGCATCTCGGACTAAGTCGATTTTTCATAAATTCTAAGAAATTCATATGTTAGGATGCTGGGAGATGAATGGGATGCTGCATGGAGATGAATCTTGATCTCCTACATCTCCCATCTCAATACAGCATCCCTACTTAAAGGCATCTCGGACTTAGTCGATTTTTCATAAATTCATAGAAATTCATATGTTAGGATGCTGGGAGATGAATGGGATGCTGCATGGAGATGAATCTTGATCTTCTTCATCTCCCATCTTAATACAGCATCCCTACTTAAAGGCATCTCGGACTTAGTCGATTTTTCATAAATTCTAAGAAAAACATATGTTAGGATGCTGCGAGATAAATGGGATGCTGCATGGAGATGAATCTTGATCTACTTCATCTCCCATCTTAATACAGCATCCCTACTTAAATGCATCTCGGACTTAGTCGATTTTTCATAAATTCTAAGAAAAACATATGTTAGGATGCTGCGAGATGAATGGGATGCTGCATGGAGATGAATCTTGATCTTCTTCATCTCCCATCTTAATACAGCATCCCTACTTAAAGGCATCTCGGACTCAGTCGATTTTTCATAAATTCTAAGAAATTCATATGTTAGGATGCTGGGAGATGAATGAGATGCTGCATGGAGATGAATCTTGATCTCCTACATCTCTCATCTCAATACAGCATCCCTACTTAAAGGCATCTCGGACTTAGTCGATTTTTCATAATTTCTAAGAAAAACATATGTTAGGATGCTGCGAGATGAATGGGATGCTGCATGGAGATGCATCTTGATCTTCTTCATCTCTCATCTCAATACAGCATCCCTACTTAAAGGCATCTCGGACTTAGTCGATTTTTCATAAATTCTTAGAAATTCATATGTTAGGATTCTGCGAGATGAATGGGATGCTGGATGGAGATGAATCTTGATCTTCTTCATCTCCCATCTCAATACAGCATCCCTACTTAAAGGCATCTCGGACTTTGTCGATTTTTCATAAATTCTAAGAAAAACATATGTTAGGATTCTGCGAGATGAATGGGATGCTGCATGGAGATGAATCTTGATCTTCTCCATCTCCCGTCTTAATACAGCATCCCTACTTGAAGGCATCTCGGACTTAGTCGATTGTTCATAAATTCTAAGAAAAACATATGGAAGGATGCTGCGAGATAAATGGGATGCTGCATGGAGATGAATCTTGATCTTCTCCATCTCCCATCTTAATACAGCATCCCTACTAAAAGGCATCTCGGACTTAGTCGATTTTTCATAAATTCTAAGAAAAACATATGGAAGGATGCTGCGAGATGAATGGGATGCTGCACGGAGATGAATCTTGATCTTCTACATCTCCCATCTTAATACAGCATCCCTACTAAAAGGCATCTCGGACTTAGTCGATTTTTCATAAATTCTAAGAAAAACATATGTTAGGATGCTGCGAGATGAATGGGATGCTGCATGGAGATGAATCTTGATCTTCTTCATCTCCCATTTTAATACAGCATCCCTACTTAAAGGCATCTCGGACTTAGTCGATTTTTCATAAATTCTTAGAAATTCATATGTTAGGATGCTGCGAGATGAATGGGATGCTGCATGGAGATGAAGATGCATAGCAAGACCTACATTTGGTCAATACATGGTGCGAAGATCAAAGATACCCGTAAGGGTGATATTGGTGTCCAAAGGTAAAAAACACTAAGTCTTGGGAAACTTATATGAAGAAAAAGGACCCTGATGGGTCATATGGAATTGATCGAAAAATCGGCTAAGTCCCAAAATGGGGATGTCAGAACTACACTCATATGTTACCACATGAAGCAAGGCAAACTTATATGAAGGAAAGGACCCTGATGGGTCATATGGTATTTTACGAAAAATCGGCTAAGTCCCAAAATGGGGATGTCAGAACTACACTCAAATGTTACCACACCAAGCAAGGCAAACTTATATGAAGCAAAGGACCCTGATGGGTCATATGGTATTTTACGAAAAATCGGCTAAGTCCCAAAATGGGGATGTCAGAACTACACTAACAAGTTACCACACCAAGCAAGGCAAACTTATATGAAGGCAAGGACCCTGATGGGTCATATGGTATTTTACGAAAAATCGGCTAAGTCCCAAAATGGGGATGTCTGAACTACACTCATATGTTACCACACCAAGGAAGGCGAACTTATATGAAGCAAAAGACCCTGATGGGTCAAATGGTATTTTACGAAAAATCGGCTAAGTCCCAAAATGGGGATGTCAGAACTACACTCAAATGTTATCACGCCAAGCAAGGCAAACTTATATGAAGCAAAAGACCCTGATGGGTCAAATGGTATTTTACGAAAAATCGGCTAAGTCCCAAAATGGGGATGTCAGAACTACACTAACAAGTTACCACACCAAGCAAGGCAAACTTATATGAAGCAAAGGACCCTGATGGGTCATATGGTATTTTACGAAAAATCGGCTAAGTCCCAAAATGGGGATGTCAGAACTACACTCAAATGTTACCACACCAAGCAAGGCAAACTTATATGAAGCAAAGGACCCTGATGGGTCATATGGTATTTTACGAAAAATCGGCTAAGTCCCAAAATGGGGATGTCAGAACTACACTCAAATGTTACCACACCAAGCAAGGCAAACTTATATGAAGCAAAGGACCCTGATGGGTCATATGGTATTTTACGAAAAATCGGCTAAGTCCCAAAATGGGGATGTCAGAACTACACTAACAAGTTACCACACCAAGCAAGGCAAACTTATATGAAGGCAAGGACCCTGATGGGTCATATGGTATTTTACGAAAAATCGGCTAAGTCCCAAAATGGGGATGTCTGAACTACACTCATATGTTACCACACCAAGGAAGGCGAACTTATATGAAGCAAAAGACCCTGATGGGTCAAATGGTATTTTACGAAAAATCGGCTAAGTCCCAAAATGGGGATGTCAGAACTACACTCAAATGTTATCACGCCAAGCAAGGCAAACTTATATGAAGCAAAAGACCCTGATGGGTCAAATGGTATTTTACGAAAAATCGGCTAAGTCCCAAAATGGGGATGTCAGAACTACACTAACAAGTTACCACACCAAGCAAGGCAAACTTATATGAAGCAAAGGACCCTGATGGGTCATATGGTATTTTACGAAAAATCGGCTAAGTCCCAAAATGGGGATGTCAGAACTACACTCAAATGTTACCACACCAAGCAAGGCAAACTTATATGAAGCAAAGGACCCTGATGGGTCATATGGTATTTTACGAAAAATCGGCTAAGTCCCAAAATGGGGATGTCAGAACTACACTCAAATGTTACCACACCAAGCAAGGCAAACTTATATGAAGCAAAGGACCCTGATGGGTCATATGGTATTTTACGAAAAATCGGCTAAGTCCCAAAATGGGGATGTCAGAACTACACTAACAAGTTACCACACCAAGCAAGGCAAACTTATATGAAGGCAAGGACCCTGATGGGTCATATGGTATTTTACGAAAAATCGGCTAAGTCCCAAAATGGGGATGTCTGAACTACACTCATATGTTACCACACCAAGGAAGGCGAACTTATATGAAGCAAAAGACCCTGATGGGTCAAATGGTATTTTACGAAAAATCGGCTAAGTCCCAAAATGGGGATGTCAGAACTACACTCAAATGTTATCACGCCAAGCAAGGCAAACTTATATGAAGCAAAAGACCCTGATGGGTCAAATGGTATTTTACGAAAAATCGGCTAAGTCCCAAAATGGGGATGTCAGAACTACACTAACAAGTTACCACACCAAGCAAGGCAAAGTAAAGGCCACTTGCATGGTCGCAAGCGTTGTGATACAATGGCCCTACCGGGCAAACACTTTGGGTTCGCAAGGACTTGGAGTGCCGGGACGGGTTGGCGGATCCAACACTCTGGGTACCTCCGGGTACTTGGGGTTGGTTGAGGACTTGGTGAGCAAACACTTGATATACGTTCTTCGGATGTACTTCGGGTGTCACCTGTTGTCCGAGGCCACTTTCCCCCACACAAGCAAGCAAGATGGCGTATTGATGGATCCATATGATATGAAGAGAAAAATCGGCTAAGTCCGAGATTGGGTCTGTCAGAAATACACTTCCAAGTTACCACACAAGCAAGCAAGATGGCCTAGTGATGGATCCATATGATATGAAGAGAAAAATCGGCTAAGTCCCAGATTGGGTCTGTCGGAAATACACTTCCAAGTTACCACACAAGCAAGCAAGATGGCCTAGTGATGGATCCATATGATATGAAGAGAAAAATCGGCTAAGTCCCAGATTGGGTCTGTCAGACATACACTTTCAAGTTACCACACAAGCAAGCAAGATGGCCTAGTGATTGATCCATATGATATGAAGAGAAAAATCGGCTAAGTCCGAGATTGGGTCTGTCAGACATACACTTCCAAGTTACCACACAAGCAAGCAAGTTACCACATGAAGAGAAAGCCGGCAAAGTCCGGGAATGTTACCACATGAACTGGAAAATGGGCAAAAACCTACCTTCACAGGGAACGTGAATAACTAAGGCTGTAGACATTGGATCGACAAGCCAAAGACTGATATGGAAAGGAAATGAGTAGTACTAGCTTTCCTGAGAGTTGCAGAGCTTAGACTGCATATGAACGGAAGATATTAAGCGTCAAAGTCAGAAAAGTTGCCCGAAGGAACACAAGTTCCAACTTAGAGCATGAATACCGCCTAGACGGTAGGAGGTACGGCCAGGCTGAGGAATAAGAAAATGTTGGCCAACATGTTCCCTAACTATCCCCCGAAGACCGCAAAGCAATCCAACATCAACCAAGAAAGTTATAGCCCGATCAAGGAAACACCTACTTTGCACCGATTTTGCACCAAATACATGTACCAAGCACCTTCGGTTGCATACCTGCAGGGGCTTACCATAGTAGGCCATGGAAGACCGATATACCGAACATAATCACTTTCTATCTCCTCGGGTGTTGGAGGTAGCGCTTTGCGGTACAAGAACGAAAGTTAGACTTTATCTTGGTGCATCTTTTTGCCCAAAAACACAAGACCCTATCTACCAAGGCAAGAAAGTTGTGTGGGGACAAAATGTCCAAAAGTGCCCAAAGTGGCACACTTGAACCATATATTCGAGAAAAACACAAGTGTGGGCCCGAGCTAGCAAGTTGAAATGTTCTGACCGTCAGTAGCCCTAGTTGAGGTGCACTTATCATTATATGAGGCCAACGTGCCAGCTAGTCTCTAAAGGGGCGATATGGGTGTTCCAAGGTTTGTACCCAATTGAGGAAAAAACAGGGTAAGGTACGGTGTACCGCGAATAACTCGGGCTATAGATGTCCGATCGATGAGTTTGGCATATGTATGGAAAGGTCTCGACGAGACCTAACTACCCTGAAAGTATGAAGGCAAAGACTTGAATGACCGGGAAGTTATTAAGTGCACAAGTGGTAAAGTTGCACCAAAGTCCATGTTACCCGAAGTGGTACATGAACACCCAATATTCGACCAAAACACAAGTTTAGAGACGAGCTAGCGAGCTACATTGTTCAGACCGTCAGTAGCCCGCATCAAGACACGCATTTCATTATATTGAGCCTAGCCGCTAGCTCGACTCGAAGTCGGTCATATGGTTGGTTGATGGTTTGGACCGACCACGTGGTGTACCAAGGTGATGTACCTTTCATGAATTAAAACTCTGGCTGTATGGCACTGAGCGACAAGCTAAGGTGTGATTTGGAATAGTCTTGAGTGGGACTATTTAGGAAAAATGCGAACAAAAAATCACAAAGTCCTTGGGCGAAGCTATTAGCGAAACATAGAGCAAATTGGTACCAAAAACTATGGAAATGGGACTTGAGTCAAAAATAACCGCAAGTTGGAGAAGATATAGCAAGCTTGCGTAGAACAATTATATTTGGTGCATGGTATCACCAACAAAAAAGTATATGGGGCCAAGGTGCTGGCTGGCCTCCAAAGTGGAGATATGGGCGATCCAAAGTTTGTACCCAAGTACGAACAAGTATGGAAAAAACAGGGTAAGGTACCAAGTACCATTAATAACTTCGGCTGTAGATGGCCGAGCGAGGCAAACGGCTCACCGTTGGAAAGGTCTTGGGGAGACCTATCTACCCTGAAAGTTTCATGAGGCTGAGTTGAAAGACCACGGAGATATTAGGTGATGATGGTCCAATTCGGGGACCAAGTCGCAGGAAATGGCGCTTGACCAAAATCACCCTTGGAAGGTGAATACCGGCTTACCGGTAAGAGATAGCGACTTGGCGTAGAATATTCATAAGTTGGGCGTGTAGAGACGCAACTTTTATTATATGGGGCCAACCCGGTCAGGGTGCTCCAAGTCGGTCGTTTGGTTGGTTTATGGTTTGGGCCGACCACGTGGTGTGCCAAGTTGAGGTACCTTTCATGAATTATAACTTGGTCAGTTTGCCACCGAGCGACAAGCTGCGGTGTGTTTTGGAATGGTCTTGAGTGGGACTATCAAGGAAAAATACCAATCGAAAATCAGCTTGTCCATGGCCGAAGCTATTAGTGAAACATATAGCAAAATGGGTCCAAAAACGAATGAAATGGGAATTGGACCAAGAATAACGGCAAGTTGGAGAAGAGATAGCAAGTTGGCGTAGAACAATTATATTTGGTGCATGGCATGACCAACAAAAAAGTATATGGGGCCAAGGTGCTAGCTGGCCTCCAAAGTGGAGATATGGGCGATCCAAAGTTTGTACCCAAGTACGAACAAGTATGGAAAAAACAGGGTAAGGTACCAAGTACCATTAATAACTTCGGCTGTAGATGGCCGAGCGAGGCAAACGGCTCACCGTTGGAAAGGTCTTGGGGAGACCTATCTACCCTGAAAGTTTTATGTGGCTGAGTTGAAAGACCACGGAGATATTAGGTGATGATGGTCCAATTCGGGGACCAAGTCGCAGGAAATGGCACTTGACCAAAATCCCCCTTGGAAGGTGAATACCGGCTTACCGGTAAGAGATAGCGACTTGGCGTAGAATATTCATAAGTTGGGCGTGTAGAGACGCAACTTTCATTATATGGGGCCAACCCGGTCAGGGTGCTCCAAGTCGGTCGTTTGGTCGGTATATGGTTTGGGCCGACCACGTGGTGTACCAAGTTGAGGTACCTTTCATGAATTATAACTCGGTCAGTTTGCCACCGAGCGACAAGCTGCGGTGTGTTTTGGAATGGTCTTGAGTGGGACTATCAAGGAAAAATACAAATAGAAAATCAGCTTGTCCATGGCCGAAGCTATTAGTGAAACATATAGCAAAATGGGTCCAAAAACGAATGAAATGGGACTTGGACCAAGAATAACGGCAAGTTGGAGAAGAGATAGCAAGTTGGCGTAGAACAATTATATTTGGTGCATGGTATGACCAACAAAAAAGTATATGAGGCCAAGGTGCTGGCTGGCCTCCAAAGTGGAGATATGGGCGATCCAAAGTTTGTACCCAAGTATGGCAAAAACTGGTAGAGGTACCTTTCATGAATTACTGCTCAGGCTGTATGGCACTTAGCGGGACGCTTGGCTCTGGTATGGAATAGTCTTGAGTGGGACTATCAAGGAAAAATACGAACAAAAAATCACCATGTCCACGGACGAAGGTATTAGCGAAACTTAGAGCGAAATTGCGACCAAGTCGCTGGAAATGGCCCTTGGACCAAGTATACCGTCAAGGCGGTACGAGATAGCGAGTTGACGTGGAATATTTATAAGTTTGCCTCAACGAGACGAAAGTTTAATTATATGGGGCCAACCCGCTCAGGGTTGTCCAAGTCGGTCATATGGCTGATCGAAATTTTCGACCAAGTACTGAGAAAACAGGGTAAGGTAAAGTGTACCTCGAATAACTTTGGCTGTAGATGTCCGAGCGAGGCAAACGGCATAGCGTTGGAAAGGTCTTGAGGTGTTCTAGACACCCTGAAAGTTTGAAAAGGCTATCTGGAAAACTCGTGGAGATATTAGAGAAACATTGGGCCCAAAAGATACCAAGTCGCAGGAAATGGGCCCTCCAAGAACACCCTAAAATCCCAATTACGGCTAAGTTGCAGGCCAGCTAGCGAAGTGAAATGTTCTAGGCATAACTAGAACACGTTAATGCGCAACTTTTTGAATCAGAACTTTTTTCGATATCTGGCCCCCAAAGGGGGGATATGGGCGATCAAAGGATTTTTCCAAGTTTCGGTACTTTTTACGGTATCGCTCATAGCTCCGGCTGTATGCAAGCAAATGACAATCTAAGACATGATTTGGAAAGGTATTGAGCAGTACTAACTTACGTTAGAACACAGCGAAGCGCTATCGGTTCATGGCAAGGCCGATATAAGCAGTCAAAGATGAAAAATGTTGACAAAATGAACAAAAATTACCTTGGTACGCGAATAGCGGCCAGGGATGAAGAGGTACGAAGGTGGTGTAGAAGAATTATAATTAGGGCTTGGTACGCTCTAAAAGTTTGCCGAAGACCGCAAAGCGCTCAGACCCATAGAAAGTGGCCATTTGGGCCGAACAGTGCGTGCAAAGAGGTGAAAATGCAAAAATTGCACTTTGTGGGGCGATTTGCGGGGGGAAGGAGGGGTCGGAGGGCAAAATGTCCCTTTACCAAAAAGTCTTATCTCGTCGAGATCTACAACATTGCCGAAGACCGCAAAGCGCTAGCTCGCAATCGAAAAATCGAGAATTTGAAAATTTTCTAAGTCTTGGGCTCCCTAAGGAAAAGTTTCAAAAATCACGTTTGTCCCCAATTTTGAAGGGGAAGGAGTCGGTTCCGGGGCATGGTGTCTTCGGCAAAAAGTCTTATCTTTTTGCGTACTTTCGACTAGTTCAATAAAAATTTTTGACCCAAAATTTGTTCGGCGGACCCCTAGGTCGAAAAACCCGAAAAAAGTCGAAAAAAGTCGAAAATGTCGAAAAATGAGAAAACCTCATATTCGGACTCTACACGAGCCCCAGATATTGAAAAGTGAAATCCGCGGTCGATTTGGAACAAAAAATTGACCTAGGCAAAGTTGTATGGAGGTAGGGACCCCTGAGAAAAAAGTTTGGTCCCGAGGCTCCTTGGACCACCAAGTCCCTAGGTCGGACCAAAATCGGAAAAAATCCGACCAAAGTCGAAAGTGTCGAAAATTTTAAAAAACCCCTTTTGGGGCCCTATGGCCTCCCTAGATAATGAAAAGTGAGGTCCGCGGCCGATCCGGAAGAAAAACTTGACCTAGGCAAACTTGTATGACGGTGGGGACCCAAAAAAATTTCGATGAGTGTAGTTTAGACAGGCCGGAAAATGTATCGGTGGTCCGTATCAAGGGACGTCTTTTAGTTCCATGGGGTGGTGGTCGTCGAACAAAGTCGCCTAGGTCGACCACCAGAAAGACCAGTCGTGTTGTAATGGATGTTTTGGCCACTTTGCTAGGGAAACCTAGTAGGTCGAAGCAAATTTGGGGTTCGAGATGAGTTGGTGAAAGTTGGTCCAACCTAGGTGTGCTTGGTGGAGGTTGACCATGAAAGTAGAGCATGATGGGAATGACCATAACTTTGGTTCTAGATGTCGGATCGGTACACTTTTGGCAGTTTTGGAAAGGTGAAGGCCTGCTCTAGCTATGTATCCTACCAAGCTGAGCGCCTACTAGTGACCCGGAGGAGGTATTAAGGGTCAAAGGCAAAAAGGGGTACCCTAAAGTGCGTGTGACCAAGAAAATGGGAAAAACGGTATCGCCTATAGCTCAGGCTGTATGGCTCGGATCGGAAAGCTTGGATATGCGTTGGAAAGGTCTTGACGAGCGCTAGCTATGTGTCCTACCAAGCGAAGCGCTAGGTGTTGAGCAAGTCGGTCATATTAGAGGGCAAAGGTGAAAAATGGTGGTTTAGAGGCGAAAATTCACCTTATGATCGAAAATAGCGGGCGAACGATAAGAGCTACGAACACGGCGTAGAACAATCATAAGTACGTTACCACAAGACCTAACTTTGGCCAATATAGAGCGAGAAGATCGGAGGTACCCATCAGGGTGATATGGCTGGTTCAAAGTTGGACCAAAACGAGACTTGAGAAATGGATTGAAACACGGTATCGCGAATAACTCAGGCTGTATGGAACGGATCGACAAGCTTAGATCAGTGTTGGAAAGGTCGAACCGAGCGCTAACTATAATCCCAAACAACCGAAGCGCTAAGTGTTGAGCAAAACTGAGTTATTAAGCGACAAAGTGGAAAAATAATACCAAAATGGCCAAAAATCACACAAGACCAAGAATACCGAGCAAGCGGTAAGAGATAGCGGGTTGACGTAGAATACTTATAAGTTTGCCTCTACGAGACCTAAAAGTCGTCCATAGAAAGCGAGAAGATCGGACCACTCTGGAAGGGTGATACGAGTGGTCAAAAATTAGCAAAAATGAAACATGGCTAAAATGGATTTGACTTGTGCACCATGTAGCTCCGGCTGTATGGCATGGATTGTAGAGCTAGGATATGTTTTGGAAAGGTAACACCCAGCGCTAGATACGACTAGAAGAAAGCAAAGCGCTAACTAGCATGATTTGGAAGTTATTAAGCGTCAAAGTCGAAAAATGTTACCAAAATTGAAACTCGAGTACATTGGGCCAAAAAGTACAAGTTGTGAAATTTGGACTTACGAGTAAAATACCGAGCAGGCGGTAAGAGATAGAGACTTGGTGTAGAACAATTATAAGTTGGGCATGTTATAACCTATATTTGGCCCGAACATAGTCTCGAGATCGGTGGTACCTAAAAGGGTGGTACAGGTGTTAGATGGTTTTCCCAGAGCATAAGCTCCACATGATATGGAAAACGGGAAACATCATAACTTCGGCTGTATGGCATGGAATGGAACGAACAAGGTATCGATGGAAAGAGAAAAGGTAGCGCTAACTATAATTCCTTCCAAGCAAAGCGCTAGCATGTGACCGTTTGGGTGTTATTGTGAGTCAAAGTCTGAAATTGTTACCACGAGAGGCGAAAATCCAACTAAGTCCATGAATACCGGGCTGGCGGTAAGAGATACGGCTTGGCCGTAGAACATTTATAAGTTGGCCAAGACAAGGCCTAAGTTTCGTCCATAGACGACAAGAAGATCGAAGATACCTGAAGGTGAGATATGGGCGTCCCAAAGTGGGCCTTTGAAAAAGTGACAAACTTCCCTTATAACAGCATACACCAAATATCTCTGGCTCTATGGCACCGAATAAGAAGTTGAGCTCAGCGACAGAAAGGTGATAGTCAGCGCTAAATATCATACGAACAGAGTGAAGCGCTAAAGGGAAAGGATCTTGGTGATATAAGGTGACAAAGTCGAGAAAAGTTGCCTCAAAATCATGAAAAATGTGAAAAAATGGCTAAGTCCCGGGTGCCTTAAGGGCAGGTTAATCGAATGTACCGAGCTGGCGGTACGAGATAGAGACTTGGTGTAGAACAATTATATGTTTGGCATGGCAAGACCTACATTTGGCCAATACAAAGTGAGAAGATCAAAGAAACCCGTAAGGGTGATATTGGTGTCCAAAGGTAAAAAGCACTAAGTCTTGGGAAACTTATATGAAGAAAAAGGACCCTGATGGGTCATATGGGATGGATCGAAAAATCGACTAAGTCCCAAAATGGGGATGTCAGAACTACACTCAAATGTTACCACACCAAGCAAGGCAAACTTATATGAAGCAAAGGACCCTGATGGGTCATATGGTATTGGTCGAAAAATCGGCTAAGTCCCAAAATGGGGATGTCAGAACTACACTCATGTGTTACCACACCAAGCAAGGCAAACTTATATGAAGCAAAGGACCCTGATGGGTCATATGGTATTTTACGAAAAATCGGCTAAGTCCCAAAATGGTGATGTCAGAACTACACTCAAATGTTACCACACCAAGCAAGGCAAACTTATATGAAGGCAAGGACCCTGATGGGTCATATGGTATTTTACGAAAAATCGGCTAAGTCCCAAAATGGTGATGTCAGAACTACACTAAAATGTTACCACACCAAGCAAGGCAAACTTATATGAAGGCAAGGACCCTGATGGGTCATATGGTATGGATCGAAAAATCGGCTAAGTCCCAAAATGGGGATGTCTGAACTACACTCAAATGTTACCACATCAAGCAAGGCAAACTTATATGAAGGAAAGGACCCTGATGGGTCATATGGTATTTTACGAAAAATCGGCTAAGTCCCAAAATGGGGATGTCAGAACTACACTCATGTGTTACCACACCAAGCAAGGCAAACTTATATGAAGGCAAGGACCCTGATGGGTCATATGGTATTTTACGAAAAATCGGCAAAGTCCCAAAATGATGATGTCAGAACTACACTCAAATGTTACCACACCAAGCAAGGCAAACTTATATGAAGCAAAGGACCCTGATGGGTCATATGGTATTGATCGAAAAATCGGCTAAGTCCCAAAATGGGGATGTCAGAACTACACTCAAATGTTACCACACCAAGCAAGGCAAACTTATATGAAGGCAAGGACCCTGATGGGTCATATGGTATTTTACGAAAAATCGGCTAAGTCCCAAAATGATGATGTCAGAACTACACTAACAAGTTACCACACCAAGCAAGGCAAACTTATATGAAGCAAAGGACTCTGATGGGTCAAATGGTATTGATCGAAAAATCGGCTAAGTCCCAAAATGGGGATGTCAGAACTACACTCAAATGTTACCACACCAAGCAAGGCAAACTTATATGAAGGCAAGGTCCCTGATGGGTCATATGGTATTTTACGAAAAATCGGCTAAGTCCCAAAATGGGGATGTCTGAACTACACTAAAAAGTTACCACATCAAGCAAGGCAAACTTATATGAAGCAAAGGACCCTGATGGGTCAAATGGTATTTTACGAAAAATCGGCTAAGTCCCAAAATGGGGATGTCAGAACTACACTCAAATGTTACCACACCAAGCAAGGCAAACTTATATGAAGGCAAGGACCCTGATGGGTCATATGGTATTTTACGAAAAATCGGCTAAGTCCCAAAATGGGGATGTCAGAACTACACTCAAATGTTACCACACCAAGCAAGGCAAACTTATATGAAGCAAAGGACCCTGATGGGTCATATGGTATTTTACGAAAAATCGGCTAAGTCCCAAAATGGGGATGTCAGAACTACACTCAAATGTTACCACACCAAGCAAGGCAAACTTATATGAAGGAAAGGACCCATATGGGTCATATGGTATTTGACGAAAAATCGGCTAAGTCCCAAAATGATGATGTCAGAACTACACTCAAATGTTACCACACCAAGCAAGGCAAACTTATATGAAGGAAAGGACCCATATGGGTCATATGGCATTTTACGAAAAATCGGCTAAGTCCCAAAATGAGGATGTCAGAACTACACTAAAAAGTTACCACACCAAGCAAGGCAAAGTACCTAGGTGAACCCTAGGAAGAAACACGGACCAAGTCAGATGGCCTAAGTCAAGAGAACAAGTGACCTAGGCAAAGTTGTATGGCGCTGAGGACCCTGAAAAATCTGGTTAGTGTAGTTTAGACAGGGTAGGTTTTTGGGTCGGCCGAACCCCCTTATTTTGGGTTTTGGCCTCATCAAGAAGCTACACCTAGGCAAACTGCCTAGGGTGAAAGTGCGAAGACCAATCGAATAGTAAGACAAGTTTTGACCGATCGCCCTAGGCAAGCTTGTATGAAGAAAGGGACCCTAAGGGTCATATGGAAATACATGAAAAATCGGCTAAGTCCCAAAATGAGGATGTCAGAACTACACTAAAAAGTTACCACACCAAGCAAGGCAAAGTACCTAGGTGAACCCTAGGAAGAAACACGGACCAAGTCAGATGGCCTAAGTCAAGAGAACAAGTGACCTAGGCAAAGTTGTATGGCGCTGAGGACCCTGAAAAATCTGGTTAGTGTAGTTTAGACAGGGTAGGTTTTTGGGTCGGCCGAACCCCCTTATTTTGGGTTTTGGCCTCATCAAGAAGCTACACCTAGGCAAACTGCCTAGGGTGAAAGTGCGAAGACCAATCGAATAGTAAGACAAGTTTTGACCGATCGCCCTAGGCAAGCTTGTATGAAGAAAGGGACCCTAAGGGTCATATGGAAATACATGAAAAATCGGCTAAGTCCCAAAATTGGGATGTCTGAACTACACTAAAAAGTTACCACATCAAGCAAGGCAAAGTACCTAGGTGAACCCTAAGAAGAAACACGGACCAAGTCAGATGGCCTAAGTCAAGAGTACATGTGACCTAGGCAAAGTTGTATGGCGCTGAGGACCCTGAAAAATCGGGTTAGTGTAGTTCAGACAGGGGAGGTTTTTGGGTCGGCTGAACCTCCTTATTTTGGGTTTTGACCTCCTCAAGAAGCTACACCTAGGCAAACTGCCTAGGGTGAAAGTGCGAAGACCAATCGAATAGTAAGACAAGTTTTGACCGATCGCCCTAGGCAAGCTTGTATGAAGAAAGGGACCCTATGGGTCATATGGAAAATCCATGAAAAATCGGCTAAGTCCCAAAATTGGGATGTCTGAACTACACTAAAAAGTTACCACATCAAGCAAGGCAAAGTACCTAGGTGAACCCTAAGAAGAAACACGGACCAAGTCGGATGGCCTAAGTCAAGAGTACAAGTGACCTAGGCAAAGTTGTATGGCGCTGAGGACCCTGAAAAATCGGGTTAGTGTAGTTCAGACAGGGGAGGTTTCAGGGTCGGCCGAACCTCCTTATTTCGGGTTTTGGCCTCCTCAAGAAGCTACACCTAGGCAATCTGCCTAGGGTGAAAGTGCGAAGACCAATCGAATAGTAAGACAAGTTTTGACCGATCGCCCTAGGCAAGCTTGTATGAAGAAAGGGACCCTTAGGGTCATATGGAAATTCATGAAAAATCGGCTAAGTCCCAAAATTGGGATGTCTGAACTACACTAAAAAGTTACCACATCAAGCAAGGCAAAGTACCTAGGTGAACCCTAGGAAGAAACACGGACCAAGTCAGATGGCCTAAGTCAAGAGTACAAGTGACCTAGGCAAAGTTGTATGGCGCTGAGGACCCTGAAAAATCGGGTTAGTGTAGTTCTGACAGGGGAGGTTTCTGGGTCGGCTGAACCTCCTTATTTCGGGTTTTGGCCTCCTCAAGAAGACAGACCTAGGCAAACTGCCTAGGGTGAAAGTGCGAAGACCAATCGAATAGTAAGACAAGTTTTGACCGATCGCCCTAGGCAAGCTTGTATGAAGAAAGGGACCCTACGGGTCATATGGAAATACATGAAAAATCGGCTAAGTCCCAAAATTGGGATGTCAGAACTACACTAAAAAGTTACCACATGAAGCAAGGCAAAGTACCTAGGTGAACCCTAGGAAGAAACACGGACCAAGTCAGATGGCCTAAGTCAAGGGTACAAGTGACCTAGGCAAAGTTGTATGGCGCTGAGGACCCTGAAAAATCGGGTTAGTGTAGTTCAGACAGGGGAGGTTTCTGGGTCGGCCGGACCTCCTTATTTCGGGTTTTGGCCTCCTCAAGAAGACAGACCTAGGCGAACTGCCTAGGGTGAAAGTGCGAAGACCAATCGAATAGTAAGACAAGTTTTGACCGATCGCCCTAGGCAAGCTTGTATGAAGAAAGGGACCCTACGGGTCATATGGAAATACATGAAAAATCGGCTAAGTCCCAAAATTGGGATGTCAGAACTACACTAAAAAGTTACCACATGAAGCAAGGCAAAGTACCTAGGTGAACCCTAGGAAGAAACACGGACCAAGTCAGATGGCCTAAGTCAAGGGTACAAGTGACCTAGGCAAAGTTGTATGGCGCTGAGGACCCTGAAAAATCGGGTTAGTGTAGTTCAGACAGGGGAGGTTTCTGGGTCGGCCGGACCTCCTTATTTCGGGTTTTGGCCTCCTCAAGAAGACAGACCTAGGCGAACTGCCTAGGGTGAAAGTGCGAAGACCAATCGAATAGTAAGACAAGTTTTGACCGATCGCCCTAGGCAAGCTTGTATGAAGAAAGGGACCCTACGGGTCATATGGAAATACATGAAAAATCGGCTAAGTCCCAAAATTGGGATGTCAGAACTACACTAAAAAGTTACCACATGAAGCAAGGCAAAGTACCTAGGTGAACCCTAGGAAGAAACACGGACCAAGTCAGATGGCCTAAGTCAAGGGTACAAGTGACCTAGGCAAAGTTGTATGGCGCTGAGGACCCTGAAAAATCGGGTTAGTGTAGTTCAGACAGGGGAGGTTTCTGGGTCGGCCGGACCTCCTTATTTCGGGTTTTGGCCTCCTCAAGAAGACAGACCTAGGCGAACTGCCTAGGGTGAAAGTGCGAAGACCAATCGAATAGTAAGACGAGTTTTGACCGATCGCCCTAGGCAAGCTTGTATGAAGAAAGGGACCCTATGGGTCATATGGAAATATATGAAAAATCGGCTAAGTCCCAAAATTGGAATGTCAGAACTACACTAAAAAGTTACCACATTAGCAAGGCAGACTTGTATGAAGAACGGGACCCTGGTGAAAGTAGCAAATATCCCAAACCGAACATGAATATTATACACACAAGAGTACGAACATAAAGGAACACGGACCAAGCGTACCGAGAGAGTCGGTACTATAGAGCCCTCGTGGTTCTACACAAAGACTTTATGTTAGGGGTTCAAGCCCCATAGTACTCAAACGGTGACAGTAGCAAATATCCCAAATCGAACATGAATATTAAACACACAAGAGTACGAACATAAAGGAACACGGACCAAGCGTACCGAGAGAATCGGTACTATAGAGCCCTCGTGGTTCTACACAAAGACTTTATGTTCGGGGTTCACACCCCAAATCGAACGTGGAATTTACTTTCTGATGGTCATGCGGTCGTCCAAAGGGGTCTAGTATCCTGGGATGACAAGCATCACGGGCACAGCTCGTATCAAAACAGTCGAAGAGGCCCGCGAAAGCTTGCTTTCCATGGCTATGCGATGCACAAATTGAGTTTACTCACCGTAGTATAAAACGAACGAACCGAACCTATCCGAGTAGGGATAATGGGCGCAGTAACATACTTCTGTGACCCAGTGAGAGTTGAACGAGGTGACATGAACTGTCAGTGGCTTATATCAGATGGGATACATACATGAGATTGCTTTCAAATCTACACTCGAAAACCTAACCAAGTAAAAGCGAACGTGGGAAGGATTCGAAACCGGTCACGAAATCTTAAGCTGGAAAGAGTCATCACTATGGATACATATTATGCGAAACCAATCAAGTGCTCAGTACTGATCCAAAACCTAAGAGCACTAGTGAACACCTTATTCTCACCCTAGTTCACATCCAAGTGATCGACCACGTGTGTGAAGCAAAGACCAATCGAATTCCTCAATGAACCGAACACTATGAACAAATGGCCAAAAACGTTATAACTATCCAAACATCCTACTATCTAGCGAAAGTCATCACGATGGAACCATACCATGATCTTTAACCTATAGCGCTCACCATATTCCTACCCAGAGTGCAAGTGAACAGATTGCTCACCCCTACCCAGTTCACAACCACGTGATCGACTAACAAACCGAGGTTACCACAAGTCAAAGTTATACGTTTACAAGCGCAAGACCAATCGAAAACCCCGAAAGCAATCTCGACCCAAAATGTATTATCCGTGAGTGTAGTCGAGTCTCGTACTCGTCATCTGTAATCGTCGGATAGAATATCCAGTACACGGTTGTCTTTCCAAATGAAATCTACATACAGAACTCGCTCTTGGCAAATGGGTGGCATTGGCGCAATCAGGAGCGAGTTCCCGTCCGGGTGCCAAGTGATTGGCAAATGTCTGGGGGAAAGCAACCATATGTTGATTTGTCTGTTAGTGTACTGGGTGTTTGAGGTATGTAGTATCCACGCTTGGTTGGGTGTGTCAGAGGACCATGGATGCGTTCACAACCCCAATTGGGGTACATCGGGAATGATTTTGTGGAACCGATGTGCCCGGCACACACTAAGTTTTGTTGCAAGTTAATAGTGTGCCATGTCCGGGGGGGTTGTGATTAAACTCTGGTGAATTGCGTACTGTGGTGATTGGGGTATGAAAGCCCCGCAGTTGCAATGATCGGACGCGCCTAGCGTGTCCTTTAGTTGATGGTAGGGAAATGAAGGCCCTTGTCAGCTCACCTAAGTATTCATGGAAGTTTGGCATAAGGTCGCTGTGGTAGGGGTATGAAGGCCCCGTCAGCGCATGCACAATCGGGCGCACGAGCGCTTAGCGGAGTCGAATGCCGCTCAAGTGCCTGTCCGGTGCATCGGGTGTGTGTGTGATACGAGGGCAATGAGGTTCGCACGGGGGCTCGCCTCCCGTGTGCTACCGGACTTGACAACATATAGAACGTGGTGTTTGCTCCTCCGGGTGCAATGGGACAATGAACATTCGAACGCAAAGTCGGAATTCTGGTTGATCCTACCAGTAATATACGCTCGTCTCAAAGGTTAAGCCATGCATGTCTAAGTACAAACAGATTTAATGTGAAACCGCATAAGGCTCAGTATAACAGCTATAATTTACGAGATCATCAACCTAGTTACTTGGATAACTGTGGAAAATCTAGAGCTAATACATGCAACATGCCAGGACCCTCGCGGGAACTGGTGCACTTATTAGTCAAACCAATCGCGGGTTCTCCGTGTCATTGAGTTGAAGTCTGGATAATGATGCTGATCGTATGGTCTCGCACCGACGACAGATCTCGCAAATATCTGCCCTATCAACTATGGATGGTAGTATAGAGGACTACCATGGTTGCAACGGGTAACGGGGAATCAGGGTTCGATTCCGGAGAGGGAGCCTGAGAAATGGCTACCACATCCAAGGAAGGCAGCAGGCGCGTAAATTACCCAATCCCGGGACGGGGAGGTAGTGACGAGAAATAACAATATGAAACTCTTTAATGATGTTTCATAATTGGAATGAGTAGAGCATAAATCCTTCTACGAGGATCAAGTGGAGGGCAAGTCTGGTGCCAGCAGCCGCGGTAATTCCAGCTCCACTAGCGTATATTAAAATTGTTGCGGTTAAAACGTTCGAAGTTGATACTTGTCCAACACAGTCCGGCTCCGCCGACCCGGTCAACCCGTGGTCGGTGGGCCAAGTCGGAATCTGGTTGCGACTCAATGGTGTGGTAGGGCACCAAGTCTGTGTCATGGTGTGCCCTTCAACGGGTGCAAGTGTAACATAGAGCTCGACCGCTCACGTTTACCTTGAACAAATTAGAGTGCTTAAAGCAGGGTGCCCAAACGCCCTAGAATAATCTTGCATGGAATAATGGAATACGACCTTGGTCTAATCTTTCATTGGTTTGTACTCAGACCGGAGGTAATGATTAACAGAAGTAGTTGGGGACACTAGTATTACGGCGCGAGAGGTGAAATTCGTAGACCGTCGTAAGACTAACTAAAGCGAAGGCATTTGTCAAGGATGCTTTCTTTAATCAAGAACGAAAGTTAGAGGATCGAAGGCGATTAGATACCGCCCTAGTTCTAACCGTAAACGATGCCAACTAGCAATTGGGAGACGCTACAACCAGGTGCTCTCAGTAGCTTCCGGGAAACCAAAGTCAGGTTCCGGGGGAAGTATGGTTGCAAAGTTGAAACTTAAAGGAATTGACGGAAGGGCACCACAATGAAATGGAGCTTGCGGTTCAATTTGACTCAACACGGGAAAACTTACCAGGTCCGAACTTATGGAGGTGAGACAGATTAATAGCTCTTTCTCAAATTTAAGGGTAGTGGTGCATGGCCGTTCTTAGTTCGTGGATTGATTTGTCTGGTTAATTCCGATAACGAACGTGACTCACATATGCTAACTAGAACGCAGTCAGCGTTAATGCGTCGATGCCGATTGGAACGGGTTAGGACCTTTCGGTGGAGTATGACCTGACACCTTCGCTGTTCGTGTGCGCAAGTGCACTTACGGTACGCTGCTTAGCAGGACAATTTGTGTTTAGCAAAATGAGATCGAGCGATAACAGGTCCGTGATGCCCTTAGATGTTCTGGGCTACACGCGTGCTACAATGTGGGTAGCAGCGTGTCTCCTATTCCGAGAGGAACGGGAAATCACTCAAATACTCACTTAGTAGGGATTATGGATTGCAATGGTCCATATGAACTCGGAACTTCTAGTAAGTGCTGGTCATCAGCCAGCGTTGAATACGTCCCTGCCCTTTGTACACACCGCCCGTCGCTACTACCGATGGATTATTTAGTGAGGTCTTTGGAGATGATCGTTCGCTGGATCCTCGTGAACCGCGTCTGCTTTATCGAAGTTGACCGAACTTGATGATTTAGAGGAAGTAAAAGTCGTAACAAGGTTTCCGTAGGTGAACCTGCGGAAGGATCATTAGTGGCCAAGTGATCCTTCCAGAAGTCCGAACCTGCGGGTTGAGACTTCGGCACAAGTTGCCATATGATAATTGACGAAACACTATAGAAGTCCGAACCTGCGGGTTGAGACTTAGGCACAAGTTGCCATATGAACATTGACGAAACACTATGAAGTCCGAACCTGCGGGTTGAGACTTAGGCACAAGTTGCCTTATACATGACTTCGAACAAATACACAAGTCCGAACCTGCGGGTTGAGACTTAGGCACAAGTTGCCATATGAAAGTTGACGAAACACTAACAAGTCCGAACCTGCGGGTTGAGACTTAGGCACACGTTGCCTTATACATGACTTCGAACAAATACACAAGTCCGAACCTGCGGGTTGAGACTTAGGCACAAGTTGCCTTATACATACATTGGCCGAATAAACAGAAGTCCGAACCTGCGGGTTGAGACTTAGGCACAAGTTGCCATATTATATTCGATCAAACACTAAGTAGTCCGAACCTGCGGGTTGAGACTCAAGACCGTAACAAGATGTCACTATACAAGTCCGAACCTAAGGGTTGAGACTTAATGCGATCTAGATACCAAGTTGACATCCAATACCTGTTGAGCAAAACCAAAGATTCCCTGTTCTCGAATGATTACACTATATAACAGGGAATCATGAAGAAATCAAGCAAGCGTGAAACAAAGTCATCACTTGGGCATGCTCGATAGCCAACCACATGACCTTAACCTAAGAGAGCATGCAAACCACATGATACCTATAAACGATTAACCCGCCCTAGTTCAATCGTTCACCAAGTGATGACTTCAGTATGGCTAAGAGAAAAACTTTTAAATGGGAAAAACTCTAAGTCCGAACCTCCGGGTTGAGACTTCCGCGTCGGAGGTGGGCGCACCTCCTATCCGAAAGATGATGAATCAGGGGTGTTCGGTCAGCAATGGTCGGATGCCCCGTCGTAGTCCAACTATGACAATCAAAGTCAAGACCTCCGGGTTGAGACTTTCCGCGAGTACAAGCATAAAGGAACACGGACCAAGCCGTACCGAGAGAATCGGTACTAGAGCCCTCGTGGTTCTACATTGAGAGAGCCCTCGTGGTTCTCATTAGGGGCTTTATGCAAGTCGTACTCAATACTGTGGTGTGAAGTATAAAGTATAGTCTTCGCCTGGTCCACGCTGCTTCGGCGGTCCTGGGTAAGATAGTTAATTCTAGCTTGCCCTATAGTGGAATGAGGACACTTAATGCTTCGTCTTTTAGCGGCGGCTAGACTCCTCCTCACGGGGAACGAGTTGACGCGCACAGCGGCGGCTTACGCACTATGGCAATCATGGATGCCTGAAGATTCCGTGAAGTTCTCCCCTGGTCCACGCTGCCTCGGCAGTCCTGGGTAAAATGGAATATTTCCAGCTTGCCCTATAGTGGAAGAGGACTATCCAACAATACAAAGTCAAGACCTCCGGGTTGAGACTTTCCGCGTCGGTGGTGTCGCGCACCGCCTATCCGAAAGATGGTGTAACAGGGGTGTTCGATCAGCAATGGTCGGATGCCCCGTCATAGTCCAACTATGACAACCAAAGTCAAGACCTCCGGGTTGAGACTTTCCGCGTCCGGAGGTACGCGTACCGCCTACCCGAAAGATGGTGTGCTTCTGGGGTATTCGATGAGTCGGATACCCCGTCGTAGTCCAACTATGACAATCAAAGTCAAGACCTCCGGGTTGAGACTTCCGCGTCCGGAGGTACGCGTACCGCCTACCCGAAAGATGGTGTGCTTCTGGGGTATTCGATGAGTCGGATACCCCGTCGTAGTCCAACTATGACAATCAAAGTCAAGACCTCCGGGTTGAGACTTCCGCGTCCGGAGGTACGCGTACCGCCTACCCGAAAGATGGTGAATCAGGGGTGTTCGATCAGCAATGGTCGGATGCCCCGTCGTAGTCCAACTATGACAATCAAAGTCAAGACCTCCGGGTTGAGACTTTCTAAGAGTACAAGCATAAAGGAACACGGACCAAGCCGTACCGAGAGAATCGGTACTAGAGCCCTCGTGGTTCTACATTGAGAGAGCCCTCGTGGTTCTCATTAGGGGCTTTATGCAAGTCGTACTCAATACTGTGGTGTGAAGTATAAAGTATAGAGTCCTCCACTGGTCCACGCTGCTCCGGCGGTCCTGGGTAAGATAGTTCATTCTAGCTTGCCCTATGTGGAAGAGGACTCAATACCCTACCTGTTGAGCTTGAAACAAAGTCATCACTTGGGCATGCTCATATTGCCATACACAATTACATTATATTCGAATGAGCATGCAAGCGACCCTATATAGACCGAACCAAAACGATAGATACCGCCGTAGTTCACCCCCACCAAGTGATGACTTCAGTATGGCTAGTGTGTGAAGTATAAAGTATAGTCCTCCCCTGGTCCACACTGCTTCGGCGGTCCTGGGTAAGATAGTTAGTTCTAGCTTGCCCTATGTGGAAGAGGACACCATACTTAATACTGTGGTGTAATGAACAAAGTATAGTCCTCCACTGGTCCACGCTGCTTTGCAGTCCTGGGTAAGATAGTTAATTCTAGCTTGCCCTATGTGGAAGAGGGCATACAAGACAAAGTATAGTTCTCCCCTGGTCCACGCTGCTCCGGCGGTCCTGGGTAAGATAGTTAATTCTAGCTTGCCCTATGTGGAAGAGAGCATACATGAACCAAGAACGAAGGTAATGATCGAGGAATGATTCGACAACTAACCGATGGTATGAAATGTGAAGAATTCAAGCAAGCACACAATCAAGTCATCACTTGGGCATGCTCGATAGCCAACCTCATGACATTAACCTAGTAGAGCATGCGAAAACCAATATATATGTAAACGATGCCTCCCTAGTTCAGCGCTTCAACCAAGTGATGACTTCAGAATGGCTAAATCAAAT
>NW_026525135.1:242500-262500 GCF_943734705.1 Anopheles coustani | reverse complement strand
ACAATGGCCCTACCGGGCAAACACTTTGGGTTCGCAAGGACTTGGAGTGCCGGGACGGGTTGGCGGATCCAACACTCTGGGTACCTCCGGGTACTTGGGGTTGGTTGAGGACTTGGTGAGCAAACACTTGATATACGTTCTTCGGATGTACTTCGGGTGTCACCTGTTGTCCGAGGCCACTTGCATGGTCAACGGTTGAGGTGGTAATGGCGGGTCGGTGCTGTAGGGTGCCGGCCTGTTGGCTGCCTTGGCCGGGTTGGTTGGTTAACACTTGATTGAGCTTGCACCCGAGGGTAATGGCACTTGAAGGTGGGTACCGGCCGGCTGACCTGGTGTGATGGTTGGTTGGTGAACACTTGGCGGTACTTGCACTTGGCTGTGCTTGGACTTGAAGGTGGGATCCGGCTGGCCTAGGCCATTGGTGGTTGGTTGGTGGGTTAGCCCTTAGCTGGGCTGGCTGGCTGGCTGGCCATCGGTGGTGTGGTGTGGTGTGGTGTGTGGAGTCGAGCATCGCGCGCCGTTGCCTTCTTCGGAGTGTTGTAGGTACGCAAGTGCTTGCAATGCAAAGAGGTTGGTGATGGAGTGACATTGCCTTCACCATGGAGTTGCGGGTACTTAGGTACTTGCAAGGAGATGGTGGTATGGTGGTGTTGCGTGTGTGGTGTTCGATTAGAAAGATATAATTTCTAAGTCCGGATTAGTGCTGTCAGTGGGGCCGCCGCTAACAGGTCCTGCACGGCCACCGTGGGGCTTGACTTGGCGCTATTCCGGACTTGGGGCGATCACGATGTCCCCGTGCGGGACTTAGAAGATGGAAGAACACAAGTACCCTTATCCCATGACTTGTGAGCGATTGGCATACGTTACCACATGAAGAGAAAAATTGGCTAAGTCCCGGATCCATATTATTTGAAGAGAAAAATCGGCTAAGTCCCGGATCCATATTATATGAAGAGAAAAATCGGCTAAGTCCAGGATCCATATCGTATGAAGAGAAATATCGGCTAAGTCCAGGATCCATATATAATAACCTAATAATCGGCTAAGTCCAGGATCCGTATTATATGAAGAGAAAAATCGGCTAAGTCCAGGATCCATATATAATAACCTAATAATCGGCTAAGTCCAGGATCCATATTATATGAAGAGAAAAATCGGCTAAGTCCAGGATCCATATATAATAACCTAAAAATCGGCTAAGTCCAGGATCCATATAATATGATGAGAAAAATCGGCTAAGTCCCAGATTGGGTCTGTCAGACATACACTTTCAAGTTACCACACAAGCAAGCAAGAAGGCCGTGTGAAGGATCCATATGACATGAAGAGAAAAATTGGCTAAGTCCCAGATTGGGTCTGTCAGAAATACACTTCCAAGTTACCACACAAGCAAGCAAGATGGTCTAGTGTTGGATCCATATGATATGAAGAGAAAAATCGGCTAAGTCCAGGATCCATATAATATGAAGAGAAAAATCGGCTAAGTCCCAGATTGGGTCTGTCAGAAATACACTTCCAAGTTACCACACAAGCAAGCAAGATGGCCTAGTGATGGATCCATATGATATGAAGAGAAAAATCGGCTAAGTCCCAGATTGGGTCTGTCAGAAATACACTTCCAAGTTACCACACAAGCAAGCAAGATGGCCTAGTGATGGATCCATATGATATGAAGAGAAAAATCGGCTAAGTCCAGGATCCATATAATATGAAGAGAAAAATCGGCTAAGTCCCAGATTGGGTCTGTCAGAAATACACTTCCAAGTTACCACACAAGCAAGCAAGATGGCCTAGTGATGGATCCATATGATATGAAGAGAAAAATCGGCTAAGTCCCAGATTGGGTCTGTCAGAAATACACTTCCAAGTTACCACACAAGCAAGCAAGATGGCCTAGTGATGGATCCATATAATATGAAGAGAAAAATCGGCTAAGTCCCAGATTGGGTCTGTCAGAAATACACTTCCAAGTTACCACACAAGCAAGCAAGATGGCCTAGTGATGGATCCATATAATATGAAGAGAAAAATCGGCTAAGTCCCAGATTGGGTCTGTCAGAAATACACTTCCAAGTTACCACACAAGCAAGCAAGATGGCCTAGTGACGGAACCATATAATATGAAGAGAAAAATCGGCTAAGTCCGAGATTGGGTCGGTCGGAAATACACTATCAAGTTACCACACAAGCAAGCAAGATGGCCTAATGATGGATCCATATAATATGAAGAGAAAAATCGGCTAAGTCCAAGATTGGGTCTGTCAGAAATACACTATCAAGTTACCACACAAGCAAGCAAGATGGCCTAGTGATGGATCCATATTATATGAAGAGAAAAATCGGCTAAGTCCGAGATTGGGTCGGTCGGAAATACACTATCAAGTTACCACACAAGCAAGCAAGATGGCCTAGTGATTGATCCATATAATATGAAAAGAAAAATCGGCTAAGTCCAAGATTGGGTCTGTCAGACATACACTTTCAAGTTACCACACAAGCAAGCAAGATGGCCTAGTGATTGATCCATATGATTTGAAGAGAAAAATCGGCTAAGTCCGAGATTGGGTCTGTCAGACATACACTACCAAGTTACCTTACAAGCAAGCAAGATGGCCTAATGATGGATCCATATGATATGAAGAGAAAAATCGGCTAAGTCCGAGATTGGGTCTGTCAGAAATACACTTTCAAGTTACCACACAAGCAAGCAAGATGGCCTAGTGATGGATCCATATAATATGAAGAGAAAAATCTTCTAAGTCCGAGATTGGGTCTGTCGGAAATACACTTTCAAGTTACCACACAAGCAAGCAAGTTACCACATGAAGAGAAAGCCGGCAAAGTCCGGGAATGTTACCACATGAACTGGAAAATGGGCAAAAACCTACCTTCACAGGCAACGTGAATAACTAAGGCTGTAGACATCGGATCGACAAGCCAAAGACTGATATGGAAAGGAAATGAGTAGTACTAGCTTTCCTGAGAGTTGCAGAGCTTAGACTGCATATGAACGAAAGTTATTAAGCGTCAAAGTCAGAGAAGTTACCCAAAGGAACACAAGTTCCAACTTAGAGCATGTATACCGCCTAGACGGTAAGAGGTACGGCCAGGCTGAGGAATAAGGAAATGTTGACCAACATGTTCCCTAACTATCCCCCGAAGACCGCAAAGCAATCCAACATCAACCAAGAAAGTTATAGCCCGATCAAGGAAACACCTACTTTGCACCGATATTGCACCAAATACATGTACCAAGCACCTTCGGTTGCATACCTGCAGGGGCTTACCATAGTAGGCCATGGAAGACCGATATACCGAACATAATCACTTTCTATCTCCTCGGGTGTTTGAGATAGCGCTTTGCGGTACAAGAACGAAAGTTAGACTATATCTTGATGCATCTTTTTGCCCAAGATCACAAGACCCTATCTACCAAGGCAAGAAAGTTGTGTGGGGACAAAATGTCCAAAAGTGCCCAAAGTGGCACACTTGAACCATATATTCGAGAAAAACACAAGTGTGGGCCCGAGCTAGCAAGTTGAAATGTTCTGACCGTCAGTAGCCCTAGTTGAGGTGCACTTATCATTATATGAGGCCAACGTGCCAGCTAGTCTCTAAAGGGGCGATATGGGTGTTCCAAGGTTTGTACCCAATTGAGGAAAAAACAGGGTAAGGTACGGTGTACCGCGAATAACTCGGGCTATAGATGTCCGATCGATGAGTTTGGCATATGTATGGAAAGGTCTCGACGAGACCTAACTACCCTGAAAGTATGAAGGCAAAGACTTGAATGACCGGGAAGTTATTAAGTGCACAAGTGGTAAAGTTGCACCAAAGTCCATGTTACCCGAAGTGGTACATGAACACCCAATATTCGACCAAAACACAAGTTTAGAGACGAGCTAGCGAGCTACATTGTTCAGACCGTCAGTAGCCCGCATCAAGACACGCATTTAATTATACGGGGCCTAGCCGCTAGCTCGACTCGAAGTCGGTCATATGGTTGGTTGATGGTTTGGACCGACCACGTGGTGTACCAAGGTGATGTACCTTTCATGAATTAAAACTCTGGCTGTATGGCACTGAGCGACAAGCTATGGTGTGATTTGGAATAGTCTTGAGTGGGACTATTTAGGAAAAATGCGAACAAAAAATCACAAAGTCCTTGGGCGAAGCTATTAGCGAAACATAGAGCAAATTGGTACCAAAAACTATGGAAATGGGACTTGAGTCAAAAATAACCGCAAGTTGGAGAAGAGATAGCAAGCTTGCGTAGAACAATTATATTTGGTGCATGGTATCACCAACAAAAAAGTATATGGGGCCAAGGTGCTGGCTGGCCTCCAAAGTGGAGATATGGGCGATCCAAAGTTTGTACCCAAGTACGAACAAGTATGGAAAAAACAGGGTAAGGTACCAAGTACCATTAATAACTTCGGCTGTAGATGGCCGAGTGAGGCAAACGGCTCACCGTTGGAAAGGTCTTGGGGAGACCTATCTACCCTGAAAGTTTTATGAGGCTGAGTTGAAAGACCACGGAGATATTAGGTGATGATGGTCCAATTCGGGGACCAAGTCGCAGGAAATGGCACTTGACCAAAATCACCCTTGGAAGGTGAATACCGGCTTACCGGTAAGAGATAGCGACTTGGCGTAGAATATTCATAAGTTGGGCGTGTAGAGACGCAACTTTCATTATATGGGGGCAACCCGGTCAGGGTGCTCCAAGTCGGTCGTTTGGTCGGTATATGGTTTGGGCCGACCACATGGTGTACCAAGTTGAGGTATCTTTCATGAATTATAACTCGGTCAGTTTGCCACCGAGCGACAAGTTGCGGTGTGTTTTGGAATGGTCTTGAGTGGGACTATCAAGCAAAAATACAAACAGAATATCAGCTTGTCCATGGCCGAAGCTATTAGTGAAACATATAGCAAAATGGGTCCGAAAACGAATGAAATGGGACTTGGACCAAGAATAACGGCAAGTTAGAGAAGAGATAGCAAGTTGGCGTAGAACAATTATATTTAGTGCATGGTATGACCAAGAAAAAAGTATATGGGGCAAAGGTGCTGGCTGGCCTCCAAAGTGGAGATATGGGCGATACAAAGTTTGTACCCAAGTATGGCAAAAACTGGTAGAGGTACCTTTCATGAATTACTGCTCAGGCTGTATGGCACTTAGCGGGACGCTTGGCTCTGGTATGGAATAGTCTTGAGTGGGACTATCAAGGAAAAATACGAACAAAAAATCACCATGTCCACGGACGAAGGTATTAGCGAAACTTAGAGCGAAATTGCGACCAAGTCGCTGGAAATGGCCCTTGGACCAAGTATACCGTCAAGGCGGTACGAGATAGCGAGTTGACGTGCAACATTTATAAGTTTGCCTACAAGAGACAAAAGTTTAGTTATATGGGGCCAACCCGCTCAGGGTTGTCCAAGTCGGTCATATGGCTGATCGAAATTTTCGACCAAGTACTGAGAAAACAGGGTAAGGTACCGTGTACCTCGAATAACTTCGGCTGTAGATGTCCGAGCGAGGCGAACGGCATAGCGTTGGAAAGGTCTTGAGGTGCTCTAGACACCCTGAAAGTATGAGAAAGCTATCTGGAAAACTTGTGGAGATATTAGAGAAACATAGGGCCCAAAAGATACCAAGTCGCAGGAAATGGGCCCTCCATGAACACCCTAAAATCCCAATTACGGCTAAGTTGCAGGCCAGCTAGCGAAGTGAAATGTTCTAGGCATAACTAGAACACGTTAATGCGCAACTTTTTGAATCAGAACTTTTTTCGATATCTGGCCCCCAAAGGGGGGATATGGGCGATCAAAGGATTTTTCCAAGTTTCGGTACTTTTTACGGTATCGCTCATAGCTCCGGCTGTATGCAAGCAAATGACAATCTAAGACATGATTTGGAAAGGTATTGAGCAGTACTAACTTACGTTAGAACACAGCGAAGCGCTATCGGTTCATGGCAAGGCCGATATAAGCAGTCAAAGATGAAAAATGTTGACAAAATGAACAAAAATTACCTTGGTACGCGAATAGCGGCCAGGGATGAAGAGGTACGAAGGTGGTGTAGAAGAATTATAATTAGGGCTTGGTACGCTCTAAAAGTTTGCCGAAGACCGCAAAGCGCTCAGACCCATAGAAAGTGGCCATTTGGGCCGAACAGTGCGTGCAAAGAGGTGAAAATGCAAAAATTGCACTTTGGGGGGCGATTTGCGGGGGGAAGGAGGGGTCGGAGGGCAAAATGTCTCTTGACCAAAAAGTCTTATCTCGTCGAGATCTACAACATTGCCGAAGACCGCAAAGCGCTAGCTCGCAATCGAAAAATCGAGAATATGAAAATTTTCTAAGTCTTGGGCTCCCTAAGGAAAAGTTTCAAAAATCACGTTTGTCCCCAATTTTGAAGGGGAAGGAGTCGGTTCCGGGGCATGGTGTCTTCGGCAAAAAGTCTTATCTTTTTGCGTACTTTCGACTAGTTCAATAAAAATTTTTGACCCAAAATTTGTTCGGCGGACCCCTAGGTCGAAAAACCCGAAAAAAGTCGAAAAAAGTCGAAAATGTCGAAAAATGAGAAAACCTCATATTCGGACTCTACACGAGCCCCAGATATTGAAAAGTGAAATCCGCGGTCGATTTGGAACAAAAAATTGACCTAGGCAAAGTTGTATGGAGGTAGGGACCCCTGAGAAAAAAGTTTGGTCCCGAGGCTCCTTGGACCACCAAGTCCCTAGGTCGGACCAAAATCGGAAAAAATCCGACCAAAGTCGAAAGTGTCGAAAATTTTAAAAAACCCCTTTTGGGGCCCTATGGCCTCCCTAGATAATGAAAAGTGAGGTCCGCGGCCGATCCGGAAGAAAAACTTGACCTAGGCAAACTTGTATGACGGTGGGGACCCAAAAAAATTTCGATGAGTGTAGTTTAGACAGGCCGGAAAATGTATCGGTGGTCCGTATCAAGGGACGTCTTTTAGTTCCATGGGGTGGTGGTCGTCGAACAAAGTCGCCTAGGTCGACCACCAGAAAGACCAGTCGTGTTGTAATGGATGTTTTGACCACTTTACTAGGGAAACCTAGTAGGTCGAAGCAAATTTGGGGTTCGAGATGAGTTGGTGAAAGTTGGTCCAACCTAGGTGTGCTTGGTGGAGGTTGACCATGAAAGTAGAGCATGATAGGAATGACCATAACTTTGGTTCTAGATGTCGGATCGGTACACTTTCGGCAGTTTTGGAAAGGTGAAGGCCTGCTCTAGCTATGTTTCCTACCAAGCTGAGCGCCTACTAGTGACCCGGAGGAGGTATTAAGGGTCAAAGGCAAAAAGGGGTACCCTAAAGTGCATGTGACCAAGAAAATGGGAAAAACGGTATCGCCTATAGCTCAGGCTGTATGGCTCGGATCGGAAAGCTTGGATATGCGTTGGAAAGGTCTTGACGAGCGCTAGCTATGTGTCCTACCAAGCGAAGCGCTAGGTGTTGAGCAAGTCGGTCATATTAGAGGGCAAAGGTGAAAAATGGTGGTTTAGAGGCGAAAATTCACCTTATGATCGAAAATAGCGGGCGAACGATAAGAGCTACGAACACGGCGTAGAACAATCATAAGTACGTTACCACAAGACCTAACTTTGGCCAATATAGAGCGAGAAGATCGGAGGTACCCATCAGGGTGATATGGCTGGTTCAAAGTTGGACCAAAACGAGACTTGAGAAATGGGTTGAAACACGGTATCGCGAATAACTCAGGCTGTATGGAACGGATCGACAAGCTAAGATCAGTGTTGGAAAGGTCGAACCGAGCGCTAACTATAATCCCAAACAACCGAAGCGCTAAGTGTTGAGCAAAACTGAGTTATTAAGCGACAAAGTGGAAAAATAATACCAAAATTTCCAAAAATCACACAAGACCAAGAATACCGAGCAGGCGGTAAGAGATAGCGGGTTGACGTAGAATACTTATAAGTTTGCCTCTACGAGACCTAAAAGTCGTCCATAGACAGCGAGAAGATCGGACCACTCTGGAAGGGTGATACGAGTGGTCAAAAATTGGCAAAAATGAAACATGGCTAAAATGGATTTGACTTGTGCACCGTATAGCTCCGGCTGTATGGCATGGATTGTTAAGCTAGGATATGTTTTGGAAAGGTAACACCCAGCGCTAGATACGACTGGAAGAAAGCAAAGCGCTAACTAGCATGATTTGGAAGTTATTAAGTGTCAAAGTCGAAAAATGTTACCAAAATTGAAACTCGAGTACATTGGGCCAAAAAGTACAAGTTGTGAAATTTGGACTTACGAGTAAAATACCGAGCAGGCGGTAAGAGATAGAGACTTGGTGTAGAACAATTATATGTTGGGCATGTTATAACCTATATTTGGCCCGAACATAGTGACGAGATCGGTGGTACCCAAAAGGGTGGTACAGGTGTTAGATGGTTTTCCCAGAGCATAAGCTCCACATGATATGGAAAACGGGAAACATCATAACTTCGGCTGTATGGCATGGAATGGAACGAACAAGGTATCGATGGAAAGAGAAAAGGTAGCGCTAACTATAATTTCTACCAAGCAAAGCGCTAGCATGTGACCGTTCGGGTGTTATTGTGAGTCAAAGTCAGAAATTGTTACCACGAGAGGCGAAAATCCGACTAAGTCCATGAATACCGGGCTGGCGGTAAGAGATACGGCTTGGCCGTAGAACATTTATAAGTTGGCCAATACAAGACCTAAGTTTCGTCCATAGACGACAAGAAGATCGAAGATACGTGAAGGTGAGATATGGGCGTCCCAAAGTGGGCCTTTGAAAAAGTGACAAACTTCCCTTATAACAGCATACACCAAATATCTCTGGCTCTATGGCACCGAATAAGAAGTTGAGGTCAGCGATAGAAAGGTGATAGTCAGCGCTAAATATCATACGAACAGAGTGAAGCGCTAAAGGGAAAGGATCTTGGTGATATAAGGTGACAAAGTCGAGAAAAGTTGCCTCAAAATCATGAAAAATGTGAAAAAATGGCTAAGTCCCGGGTGCCTTAAGGGCAGGTTGATCGAATGTACCGAGCTGGCGGTACGAGATAGAGACTTGGTGTAGAACAATTATATGTTTGGCATGGCAAGACCTACATTTGGTCAATACAAAAAGAGAAGATCAAAGAAACCCGTAAGGGTGATATTTGTGTCCAAAGGTAAAAAGCACTAAGTCTTGGGAAACTTATATGAAGAAAAAGGACCCTGATGGGTCATATAGGATGGATCGAAAAATCGGCTAAGTCCCAAAATGGGGATGTCAGAACTACACTCAAATGTTACCACACCAAGCAAGGCAAACTTATATGAAGCAAAGGACCCTGATGGGTCATATGGTATTGGTCGAAAAATCGGCTAAGTCCCAAAATGGGGATGTCAGAACTACACTCATGTGTTACCACACCAAGCAAGGCAAACTTATATGAAGCAAAGGACCCTGATGGGTCATATGGTATTTTACGAAAAATCGGCTAAGTCCCAAAATGATGATGTCAGAACTACACTCAAATGTTACCATACCAAGCAAGGCAAACTTATATGAAGGAAAGGACCCATATGAGTCATATGGTATTTTACGAAAAATCGGCTAAGTCCCAAAATGAGGATGTCAGAACTACACTAAAAAGTTACCACACCAGGCAAGGCAAAGTACCTAGGTGAACCCTAGGAAGAAACACGGACCAAGTCAGATGGCCTAAGACAATAGAACAAGTGACCTAGGCAAAGTTGTATGGCGCTGAGGACCCTGAAAAATCTGGTTAGTGTAGTTTAGACAGGGTAGGTTTTTGGGTCGGCCGAACCCCCTTATTTTGGGTTTTGGCCTCATCAAGAAGCTACACCTAGGCAAACTGCCTAGGGTGAAAGTGCGAAGACCAATCGAATAGTAAGACAAGTTTTGACCGATCGCCCTAGGCAAGCTTGTATGAAGAAAGGGACCCTAAGGGTCATATGGAAATACATGAAAAATCGGCTAAGTCCCAAAATTGGGATGTCAGAACTACACTAAAAAGTTACCACATCAAGCAAGGCAAACTACCTAGGTGAACCCTAGCAAGAAACACGGACCAAGTCAGATGGCCTAAGTCAAGAGTGCAAGTGACCTAGGCAAAGTTGTATGACGGTGAGGACCCTGAAAAATCTGGTTAGTGTAGTTTAGACAGGGGAGGTTTTTGGGTCGGCTGAACCTCCTTATTTTGGGTTTTGACCTCCTCAAGAAGCTACACCTAGGCAAACTGCCTAGGGTGAAAGTGCGAAGACCAATCGAATAGTAAGACAAGTTTTGACCGATCGCCCTAGGCAAGCTTGTATGAAGAAAGGGACCCTATGGGTCATATGGAAATACATGAAAAATCGGCTAAGTCCCAAAATTGGGATGTCTGAACTACACTAAAAAGTTACCACATCAAGCAAGGCAAAGTACCTAGGTGAACCCTAGCAAGAAACACGGACCAAGTCAGATGGCCTAAGTCAAGAGAACAAGTGACCTAGGCAAAGTTGTATGAAGGTGAGGACCCTGAAAAATCTGGTTAGTGTAGTTTAGACAGGGGAGGTTTTTGGGTCGGCTGAACCTCCTTATTTCGGGTTTTGGCCTCCTCAAGAAGACAGACCTAGGCGAATTGCCTAGGGTGAAAGTGCGAAGACCAATCGAATAGTAAGACAAGTTTTGACCGATCGCCCTAGGCAAGCTTGTATGAAGAAAGGGACCCTATGGGTCATATGGAAATACATGAAAAATCGGCTAAGTCCCAAAATTGGGATGTCTGAACTACACTAAAAAGTTACCACATCAAGCAAGGGAAAGTACCTAGGTGAACCCTAGGAAGAAACACGGACCAAGTCAGATGGCCTAAGTCAAGAGTACAAGTGACCTAGGCAAAGTTGTATGGCGCTGAGGACCCTGAAAAATCGGGTTAGTGTAGTTCAGACAGGGGAGGTTTCAGGGTCGGCTGGACCTCCTTATTTCGGGTTTTGGCCTCCTCAAGAAGACAGACCTAGGCGAATTGCCTAGGGTGAAAGTGCGAAGACCAATCGAATAGTAAGACAAGTTTTGACCGATCGCCCTAGGCAAGCTTGTATGAAGAAAGGGACCCTATGGGTCATATGGAAATATACGAAAAATCGGCTAAGTCCCGAAATTGGGATGTCTGAACTACACTAAAAAGTTACCACATCAAGCAAGGCAAAGTACCTAGGTGAACCCTAGGAAGAAACACGGACCAAGTCAGATGGCCTAAGTCAAGAGTACAAGTGACCTAGGCAAAGTTGTATGGCGCTGAGGACCCTGAAAAATCGGGTTAGTGTAGTTAAGACAGGGGAGGTTTCAGGGTCGGCCAGACCTCCTTATTTCGGGTTTTGGCCTCCTCAAGAAGACAGACCTAGGCGAATTGCCTAGGGTGAAACTGCGAAGACCAATCGAATAGTAAGACAAGTTTTGACCGATCGCCCTAGGCAAGCTTGTATGAAGAAAGGGACCCTTAGGGTCATATGGAAATACATGAAAAATCGGCTAAGTCCCAAAATTGGGATGTCAGAACTACACTAAAAAGTTACCACATCAAGCAAGGCAAAGTACCTAGGTGAACCCTAGGAAGAAACACGGACCAAGTCAGATGGCCTAAGTCAAGAGTATAAGTGACCTAGGCAAAGTTGTATGGCGCTGAGGACCCTGAAAAATCGGGTTAGTGTAGTTAAGACAGGGGAGGTTTCAGGGTCGGCCAGACCTCCTTATTTCGGGTTTTGGCCTCCTCAAGAAGACAGACCTAGGCGAATTGCCTAGGGTGAAACTGCGAAGACCAATCGAATAGTAAGACAAGTTTTGACCGATCGCCCTAGGCAAGCTTGTATGAAGAAAGGGACCCTATGGGTCATATGGAAATTCATGAAAAATCGGCTAAGTCCCAAAATTGGGATGTCAGAACTACACTATAAAGTTACCACATTAGCAAGGCAGACTTGTATGAAGAACGGGACCCAGGTGAAAGTAGCAAATATCCCAAACCGAACATGTATATTATACACACAAGAGTACGAACATAAAGGAACACGGACCAAGCGTGCCGAGAGAATCGGTACTATAGAGCCCTCGTGGTTCTACACAAAGACTTTATGTTAGGGGTTCAAGCCCCATAGTACTCAAACGGTGACAGTAGCAAATATCCCAAACCGAACATGAATATTATACACACAAGAGTACGAACATAAAGGAACACGGACCAAGCGTGCCGAGAGAATCGGTACTATAGAGCCCTCGTGGTTCTACACAAAGACTTTATGTTAGGGGTTCAAGCCCCATAGTACTCAAACGGTGACAGTAGCAAATATCCAAAAACGAACTGGAATTTACATTCTGTTGGTCATGCGGTCGTCCAAAGGGGTCTAGTATCCTGGGATGACAAGCATCACGGGCACAGTCTCGTATCAAAACAGTCGAAGAGGCCCGCGAAAGCTTGCTTTCCATGGCTATGCGATGCACAAATTGAGTTTCTCCGTAGTTATACACAGCGCACAGGTGAAAGTAGCAAATATCCCAAATGGAACATGAATTTTATACACACAAGAGTACAAACATAAAGGAACACGGACCAAGCGTACCGAGAGAATCGGTACTAGAGCCCTTGTGGTTCTACATTGAGAGCCCTCGTGGTTCTACATAGATACTTTATGTTAGGGGTTCCAACCCCATAGTACTAGAACGGTGGAAGTAGCAAATAAACCGAACGTGGAATTTACTTTCTGATGGTCATGCGGTCGTCCAAAGGGGTCTAGTATCCTGGGATGACAAGCATCACGGGCACAGCTCGTATCAAAACAGTCGAAGAGGCCCGCGAAAGCTTGCTTTCCATGGCTATGCGATGCACAAATTGAGTTTACTCACCGTAGTATAAAACGAACGAACCGAACCTATCCGAGTAGGGATAATGGGCGCAGTAACATACTTCTGTGACCCAGCGAGAGTTGAACGAGGTGACATGAACTGTCAGTGGCTTATATCAGATGGGATACATACATGAGATTGCTTTCAAATCTACACTCGAAAACCTAACCAAGTAAAAGCGAACGTGGGGAGGATTCGAAACTGGTAACGAAATCTTAAGCTGGAAAGAGTCATCACTATGGATACATATTATGCGAAACCAATCAAGTGCTCATTACTGATCCAAAACCGAAGAGCACTAGTGAACACCTTAATCTCACCCTAGTTCACATCCAAGTGATCGACCACGTGTGTGAAGCAAAGACCAATCGAATTCCTCAATGGACCGAACACTATGAACAAATGGCCAAAAACGTTATAACTATCCAAACATACTACTATCTAGCGAAAGTCATCACGATGGAACCATACCATGATCTTTAACCTATAGCGCTCACCATATTCCTACCCAGAGTGCAAGTGAACAGATTGCCCACCCTTACCCAGTTCACAACCACGTGATCGACTAACATACCGAGGTTACCACAAGTCAAAGTTATACGTTTACAAGCGCAAGACCAATCGAAAACCCCGAAAGCAATCTCGACCCAAAATGTATTATCCGTGAGTGTAGTCGAGTCTCGTACTCGTCATCTGTAATCGTCGGATAGAATATCCAGTACACGGTTGTCTTTCCAAATGAAATCTACATACAGAACTCGCTCTTGGCAAATGGGTGGCAATGGCGCAATCAGGAGCGAGTTCCCGTCCGGGTGCCAAGTGATTGGCAAATGTCTGGGGGAAAGCAACCATATATTGATTTGTCTGTTAGTGTACTGGGTGTTTGAGGTATGTAGTATCCACGCTTGGTTGGGTGTGTCAGAGGACCATGGATGCGTTCACAACCCCAATTGGGGTACATCGGGAATGATTTTGTGGAACCGATGTGCCCGGCACACACTAAGTTTTGTTGCAAGTTAATAGTGTGCCATGTCCGGGGGGGTTGTGATTAAACTCTGGTGAATTGCGTACTGTGGTGATTGGGGTATGAAAGCCCCGCAGTTGCAATGATCGGACGCGCCTAGCGTGTCCTTTAGTTGATGGTAGGGAAATGAAGGCCCTTGTCAGCTCACCTAAGTATTCATGGAAGTTTGGCATAAGGTCGCTGTGGTAGGGGTATGAAGGCCCCGTCAGCGCATGCACAATCGGGCGCACGTGCGCTTAGCGGAGTCGAATGCCGCTCAAGTGCCTGTCCGGTGCATCGGGTGTGTGTGATACGAGGGCAATGAGGTTCGCACGGGGGCTCGCCTCCCGTGTGCTACCGGACTTGACAACATATAGAACGTGGTGTTTGCTCCTCCGGGTGCAATGGGACAATGAACATTCGAACGCAAAGTCGGAATTCTGGTTGATCCTACCAGTAATATACGCTCGTCTCAAAGGTTAAGCCATGCATGTCTAAGTACAAACAGATTTAATGTGAAACCGCATAAGGCTCAGTATAACAGCTATAATTTACGAGATCATCAACCTAGTTACTTGGATAACTGTGGAAAATCTAGAGCTAATACATGCAACATGCCAGGACCCTCGCGGGAACTGGTGCACTTATTAGTCAAACCAATCGCGGGTTCTCCGTGTCATTGAGTTGAAGTCTGGATAATGATGCTGATCGTATGGTCTCGCACCGACGACAGATCTCGCAAATATCTGCCCTATCAACTATGGATGGTAGTATAGAGGACTACCATGGTTGCAACGGGTAACGGGGAATCAGGGTTCGATTCCGGAGAGGGAGCCTGAGAAATGGCTACCACATCCAAGGAAGGCAGCAGGCGCGTAAATTACCCAATCCCGGGACGGGGAGGTAGTGACGAGAAATAACAATATGAAACTCTTTAATGATGTTTCATAATTGGAATGAGTAGAGCATAAATCCTTCTACGAGGATCAAGTGGAGGGCAAGTCTGGTGCCAGCAGCCGCGGTAATTCCAGCTCCACTAGCGTATATTAAAATTGTTGCGGTTAAAACGTTCGAAGTTGATACTTGTCCAACACAGTCCGGCTCCGCCGACCCGGTCAACCCGTGGTCGGTGGGCCAAGTCGGAATCTGGTTGCGACTCAATGGTGTGGTAGGGCACCAAGTCTGTGTCATGGTGTGCCCTTCAACGGGTGCAAGTGTAACATAGAGCTCGACCGCTCACGTTTACCTTGAACAAATTAGAGTGCTTAAAGCAGGGTGCCCAAACGCCCTAGAATAATCTTGCATGGAATAATGGAATACGACCTTGGTCTAATCTTTCATTGGTTTGTACTCAGACCGGAGGTAATGATTAACAGAAGTAGTTGGGGACACTAGTATTACGGCGCGAGAGGTGAAATTCGTAGACCGTCGTAAGACTAACTAAAGCGAAGGCATTTGTCAAGGATGCTTTCTTTAATCAAGAACGAAAGTTAGAGGATCGAAGGCGATTAGATACCGCCCTAGTTCTAACCGTAAACGATGCCAACTAGCAATTGGGAGACGCTACAACCAGGTGCTCTCAGTAGCTTCCGGGAAACCAAAGTCAGGTTCCGGGGGAAGTATGGTTGCAAAGTTGAAACTTAAAGGAATTGACGGAAGGGCACCACAATGAAATGGAGCTTGCGGTTCAATTTGACTCAACACGGGAAAACTTACCAGGTCCGAACTTATGGAGGTGAGACAGATTAATAGCTCTTTCTCAAATTTAAGGGTAGTGGTGCATGGCCGTTCTTAGTTCGTGGATTGATTTGTCTGGTTAATTCCGATAACGAACGTGACTCACATATGCTAACTAGAACGCAGTCAGCGTTAATGCGTCGATGCCGATTGGAACGGGTTAGGACCTTTCGGTGGAGTATGACCTGACACCTTCGCTGTTCGTGTGCGCAAGTGCACTTACGGTACGCTGCTTAGCAGGACAATTTGTGTTTAGCAAAATGAGATCGAGCGATAACAGGTCCGTGATGCCCTTAGATGTTCTGGGCTACACGCGTGCTACAATGTGGGTAGCAGCGTGTCTCCTATTCCGAGAGGAACGGGAAATCACTCAAATACTCACTTAGTAGGGATTATGGATTGCAATGGTCCATATGAACTCGGAACTTCTAGTAAGTGCTGGTCATCAGCCAGCGTTGAATACGTCCCTGCCCTTTGTACACACCGCCCGTCGCTACTACCGATGGATTATTTAGTGAGGTCTTTGGAGATGATCGTTCGCTGGATCCTCGTGAACCGCGTCTGCTTTATCGAAGTTGACCGAACTTGATGATTTAGAGGAAGTAAAAGTCGTAACAAGGTTTCCGTAGGTGAACCTGCGGAAGGATCATTAGTGGCCAAGTGATCCTTCCAGAAGTCCGAACCTGCGGGTTGAGACTTCGGCACAAGTTGCCATATGATAATTGACGAAACACTATAGAAGTCCGAACCTGCGGGTTGAGACTTAGGCACAAGTTGCCATATGAACATTGACGAAACACTATGAAGTCCGAACCTGCGGGTTGAGACTTAGGCACAAGTTGCCTTATACATGACTTCGAACAAATACACAAGTCCGAACCTGCGGGTTGAGACTTAGGCACAAGTTGCCATATGAAAGTTGACGAAACACTAACAAGTCCGAACCTGCGGGTTGAGACTTAGGCACACGTTGCCTTATACATGACTTCGAACAAATACACAAGTCCGAACCTGCGGGTTGAGACTTAGGCACAAGTTGCCTTATACATACATTGGCCGAATAAACAGAAGTCCGAACCTGCGGGTTGAGACTTAGGCACAAGTTGCCATATTATATTCGATCAAACACTAAGTAGTCCGAACCTGCGGGTTGAGACTCAAGACCGTAACAAGATGTCACTATACAAGTCCGAACCTAAGGGTTGAGACTTAATGCGATCTAGATACCAAGTTGACATCCAATACCTGTTGAGCAAAACCAAAGATTCCCTGTTCTCGAATGATTACACTATATAACAGGGAATCATGAAGAAATCAAGCAAGCGTGAAACAAAGTCATCACTTGGGCATGCTCGATAGCCAACCACATGACCTTAACCTAAGAGAGCATGCAAACCACATGATACCTATAAACGATTAACCCGCCCTAGTTCAATCGTTCACCAAGTGATGACTTCAGTATGGCTAAGAGAAAAACTTTTAAATGGGAAAAACTCTAAGTCCGAACCTCCGGGTTGAGACTTCCGCGTCGGAGGTGGGCGCACCTCCTATCCGAAAGATGATGAATCAGGGGTGTTCGGTCAGCAATGGTCGGATGCCCCGTCGTAGTCCAACTATGACAATCAAAGTCAAGACCTCCGGGTTGAGACTTTCCGCGAGTACAAGCATAAAGGAACACGGACCAAGCCGTACCGAGAGAATCGGTACTAGAGCCCTCGTGGTTCTACATTGAGAGAGCCCTCGTGGTTCTCATTAGGGGCTTTATGCAAGTCGTACTCAATACTGTGGTGTGAAGTATAAAGTATAGTCTTCGCCTGGTCCACGCTGCTTCGGCGGTCCTGGGTAAGATAGTTAATTCTAGCTTGCCCTATAGTGGAATGAGGACACTTAATGCTTCGTCTTTTAGCGGCGGCTAGACTCCTCCTCACGGGGAACGAGTTGACGCGCACAGCGGCGGCTTACGCACTATGGCAATCATGGATGCCTGAAGATTCCGTGAAGTTCTCCCCTGGTCCACGCTGCCTCGGCAGTCCTGGGTAAAATGGAATATTTCCAGCTTGCCCTATAGTGGAAGAGGACTATCCAACAATACAAAGTCAAGACCTCCGGGTTGAGACTTTCCGCGTCGGTGGTGTCGCGCACCGCCTATCCGAAAGATGGTGTAACAGGGGTGTTCGATCAGCAATGGTCGGATGCCCCGTCATAGTCCAACTATGACAACCAAAGTCAAGACCTCCGGGTTGAGACTTTCCGCGTCCGGAGGTACGCGTACCGCCTACCCGAAAGATGGTGTGCTTCTGGGGTATTCGATGAGTCGGATACCCCGTCGTAGTCCAACTATGACAATCAAAGTCAAGACCTCCGGGTTGAGACTTCCGCGTCCGGAGGTACGCGTACCGCCTACCCGAAAGATGGTGTGCTTCTGGGGTATTCGATGAGTCGGATACCCCGTCGTAGTCCAACTATGACAATCAAAGTCAAGACCTCCGGGTTGAGACTTCCGCGTCCGGAGGTACGCGTACCGCCTACCCGAAAGATGGTGAATCAGGGGTGTTCGATCAGCAATGGTCGGATGCCCCGTCGTAGTCCAACTATGACAATCAAAGTCAAGACCTCCGGGTTGAGACTTTCTAAGAGTACAAGCATAAAGGAACACGGACCAAGCCGTACCGAGAGAATCGGTACTAGAGCCCTCGTGGTTCTACATTGAGAGAGCCCTCGTGGTTCTCATTAGGGGCTTTATGCAAGTCGTACTCAATACTGTGGTGTGAAGTATAAAGTATAGAGTCCTCCACTGGTCCACGCTGCTCCGGCGGTCCTGGGTAAGATAGTTCATTCTAGCTTGCCCTATGTGGAAGAGGACTCAATACCCTACCTGTTGAGCTTGAAACAAAGTCATCACTTGGGCATGCTCATATTGCCATACACAATTACATTATATTCGAATGAGCATGCAAGCGACCCTATATAGACCGAACCAAAACGATAGATACCGCCGTAGTTCACCCCCACCAAGTGATGACTTCAGTATGGCTAGTGTGTGAAGTATAAAGTATAGTCCTCCCCTGGTCCACACTGCTTCGGCGGTCCTGGGTAAGATAGTTAGTTCTAGCTTGCCCTATGTGGAAGAGGACACCATACTTAATACTGTGGTGTAATGAACAAAGTATAGTCCTCCACTGGTCCACGCTGCTTTGCAGTCCTGGGTAAGATAGTTAATTCTAGCTTGCCCTATGTGGAAGAGGGCATACAAGACAAAGTATAGTTCTCCCCTGGTCCACGCTGCTCCGGCGGTCCTGGGTAAGATAGTTAATTCTAGCTTGCCCTATGTGGAAGAGAGCATACATGAACCAAGAACGAAGGTAATGATCGAGGAATGATTCGACAACTAACCGATGGTATGAAATGTGAAGAATTCAAGCAAGCACACAATCAAGTCATCACTTGGGCATGCTCGATAGCCAACCTCATGACATTAACCTAGTAGAGCATGCGAAAACCAATATATATGTAAACGATGCCTCCCTAGTTCAGCGCTTCAACCAAGTGATGACTTCAGAATGGCTAAATCAAATCGGTTCAAAACATACCATCGGTACCCTATTGAAACACACAAGTCGATATCAAACCTCATGATTGTGTAGTCCTCCACTGGTCCACGCCGCTTCGGCGGTCCTGGGTAAGATAGTTCATTCTAGCTTGCCCTATGTGGAAGAGGGCACATTACTCAATACTGTGGTGTTATGAACAAAGTATAGTCCTCCACTGGTCCACGCTGCTCCGGCGGTCCTGGGTAAGATAGTTCATTCTAGCTTGCCCTATGTGGAAGAGGGCATACAAGACAAAGTATAGTTCTCCCCTGGTCCACGCTGCTTCGGCGGTCCTGGGTAAGATAGTTAATTCTAGCTTGCCCTATGTGGAAGAGAGCATACATGAACCAAGAACGAAGGTTATGATCGAGGAATGATTCGACAACTAACCGATGGTATGAAATGTGAAGAATTCAAGCAAGCACACAATCAAGTCATCACTTGGGCATGCTCGATAGCCAACCCTATGACATTAACCTAGTAGAGCATGCGAAACCCAATATATATGTAAACGATGCCCCTCCCTAGTTCAGCGCTTCAACCAAGTGATGACTTCAGAATGGCTAAATCAAATCGGTTCAAAACATACCATCGGTATCCTATTGAAACACACAAGTCGATATCAAACCTCATGATTGTGTAGTCCTCCACTGGTCCACGCCGCTTCGGCCGTCCTGGGTAAAATGGAACATTCCAGCTTGCCCTATGTGGAAGAGGGCACATTACTCAATACTGTGGTGTGAAGTATAAAGTTCAGTTCTCCCCTGG